>NC_050451.1:32127979-32325479 GCF_903995425.1 Onychomys torridus
ACACACTCAAGTGAAAATTGACAGTGGTTACAGTCAGTGAACTTTGGTAGAAATTCCACAGCACCCTCATTGGCACAGCCACCCGAGTGTTCTGATTCCCATATTGTCTTCTCCCTCTCCTCTCTCTGCCCATCCTCTCCACCAACAAGTCACTTTCCCTGGCTTATGGTTGGAGTGGAGTTTTCACAACCATTTCAAGGACCACCTCTTTTTTGAAGAAGATGCTCATTTATTGTTACAACTATGAAAATGAAATGAAGAAAAAGCCTAAATATTTGGGACTCACCACAGAGCAGCAATCAACTCAAAGTCCACTCTGCAATAAGGTTATACCAGAGGCATCAACCACCACTGAGAAATACAGAAACAGAAGGACTGTGCCGTCTAAAGCAAGGGAAATGTTTAACTTTCCTCTTTAGATGGCTGGCCCCCTGATTAAAACAATGAACTCCTGAAGTAAGTGTTCTGACCCTGCTAGAAGCTGAAGGGGCTCCTGCCCTCACATATCTCTGTCTGGTAACTTAGGTGACAGCATTGCCCTATGGCATATACATTCTTCGTATCTTTTAAAGTCCCATTCAAATGTCCCTTCACCTTAAATGCATCTCCCAGGTTTTCCTGGTCACCATTTCTCTCTGCCCAAGTTCTGTCCATCATACATCCTCACACAGGCCCCACTGCAGCCTAGCCAAGAATTTCATCATTACTCTCATTTACACAGAATTTCCTTGCACCCAGGAACACTTTCTTGCTCAGTTTGGAGCCCACAGTACCTATCACTGATCCTAGAGTTCAGAGTGTGGTTAAAACATCTGCTTGGGGAAACAAAAAAGGAATGTATGAGCACATGACACTTTTTTATCTAACAGAAGGCCTATGAGCTCAGGAGAAGAATTTGTCATCAATTTGTGAAAACCCAAACTGTTATTCACTTCCCACAGTGATGAAAAGTAGGGGTCCAAAGGAGGTGGGTTTCACACTTTAAGATACAATCCAAGACACTAGAGTAGAAATAAATATGCATTACCTTTTAAGAAACTGAACTCATAACTTCATAGTGGCCAAAGAAGACACCACCAGACCAAAGAGCAAATTCAGCCAGAGACTTCACAAAAAAATAACTTTAAATCTAGAAAAGTTTTTCAAAGGATTGAAGAAGTATAATCATCCATCCAAATATTTTATGAGCTCAGCAACTATACCAACACCCAAACTGAAGAAATATAATACTAAGAACTATGGAACAGTTTACCCCACAAACCTACATACAAATATATGTAACAAAATAGTAATACAGAGGATATAGCAGTATTTAAAAATATAAAATAACAGGACCACATAAAATTTATCTGAGTGATGCAAGATTGTTTCAGTATTCCAAAGTGAATGTAACCTCACTATACTAACAGAATAAGAAAATGCAAACATGACAACATTCAGCATTCCTTCACTGAAGACAAATCTCTCTGGAACACAGGACAGAAGCCAACCAACCTCAGAAGATCCTTGAGTTGATGAAAGTCATTGCCCACACACCCATAGTGAACATACTAGATAGCAAAAGATGGCGTGTTTTCTCTCCACCAAGAACTGGATGGGAAATTCACTTTTAACCCCTGCCATTCAGTTTACAGATCCCCAGGTTTCCAGCATGAACTTCCCAGTCTTGTGTGTCTTGCCATTCACTTTTAGGCAGGCAACTGCAGTTCCTGAGAACCTCAGTACCCATGCTGGACTCTCAGAGGGGAAGAACTCTTGACATGTCCCCAAGGCCCTGATGAGCTGGGGACACACTGAACAGAACTACACTGTGGTGATTAATGGGGAAGGCATGTAACTCTCTAATGCTAAAGGCCATAATAAATCTGTAGGACATCTGAATGTTCCCATTAAAAAAAGGAATTTCTCCATTCTAAGGGTTCTTTTTGTAGAGTTCTCTTCTGCGTCAGGCTTGGGCCTAGAGACCAAGGCACCATACTGACCAAGATCCCCAAACATAGCGATATTGGCTGCTGCAGCCCTCACAGTACTAGCTACTGACTTGATAATTCTGTATACAGGACTCTTAAAACACATCATCTCATTTCATCTCCAGGCCCACTAGGGAGCTTTTGTTACCCCTAGTACCTCAGTTAAGAAAGCAGCTGTGTATTCAGGGAAACAAAATATTATAGGGAAAACCTGTGGTTGGTTTTCAGTTACTCTCACTCCTGATTCTGTGTTATTTTCTTTATACCAAAGGCTATTTGGGGGAATCTATGGCCTGTAGAAGGCTGCAAAGTGCAGTATTCCTGGGACTCTTGGCTTTTTAAGAGGGCTGTGCTTCATGTTGGGATGAAATGTTTCACATGTACTTTCTAGCTTATAAGACAAATCTCATTTTCAAAGAGGATGTTCCAGTGTGACCTATCATATGGCAACATTTACCAATGTCATCTTCACCCACCGACCATCATAGTGGCTCACTCTATGGGAGTGTATAAGCAGTGTATAAGCAGTGGAAAGTAGCAAATATGGCCTATCTGATCACTTGATCCTTTTAGACATCTTAGGAGGTAACTCGTGATATTTTGCCCTTTCTTTCTCATAAAGATTGCCTATAAAATGGAAAGATCTGAACAAAATGCAAATTCATGAAGGCTTGGGAGCAGTACTTCCATTCTCCCCAAGGATCACAAAGTCAGTTTACTGTGCAGTTTTTGACAATCCCTTTCCAAAGCTTTTATTCCATCTTCCTGTAGCCTGTGGTGCACAAATCCATCACCAGCCCTGTTCTGATCCACCGTGAGAAGGAATGGAATGAAAAGGAGCCAAGTATACCCAAGAAATGAAAGGGGAAATGCACCCATGAAATCTCAACAACACAGTTACCTGAGCAAGCAGGCATGACACAGCCAGGTGCCATGCCAATGTGGATGAAGGAAATTCACAAGTCCCACCCACACATGAAGAGCTACAGGTGGGCAACAGCTTCTGAAAGACTGATTATCAGTTTCCCCCATGAATAAGCTTTCTCATAGGTGGTTCAGTCCCAAGAGGTCAGCCCTGGACATGTGTGCACATGAGAAATGCTAACTGGACTCAATGGGCTGTATTTATGCACGTGTGTGTGTGTGTGTGTGTGTGTGTGTGTGTGTGTGTGTGTGTACCCTCACATTCACACAGACACACAGATAGTCAACAAGAAGTCATGAATTTGGAATGGAACACAGGACTTAATGAAGGAAGGAGTTAAGGAGTTTGAAAGTTCTCAAGAAGATTTTTTTAAAAAGCCAAAGACATTTCCAAATTATAGTTGTTCTGGGAGTCTTCCTGTATGCAAGGGACAAGAGTTTCCTGGGAGATCTATGTGAGACAACCATGCCGCCCGCTTTTGGGAGTGCATCTACAGCCAAACATGGGCCTTCTCATGGCCTCTCTGCCATTAGTGGGCCAGGACAGAGTCTTCAATTGTGTGGAAAATAATTTCACCTTCCCTTAGTAGGTCAGGCCTGGGGCTCAGAGTTTAAAGACTTTGTCTTCGGAAAATAATGAAAATCTAAGCAACAAAGTCAAACTAATCTTTAAATCTCTTCACGCTGGAATTTCGATGCCACTGTGGAAGAAGTGGCCTCAGAAATGAATGGCCTGCTTCCCTCCTGAGATGGCAAAATTTTCCAAATAAGTGGCATGCTGCTCAAAGTATCTTGTTGCACAGGCAGAGGTGTAGAACCTAAGGAGGTTGGGTAGAAAGTAGGAGGAAGAGACACCTCATCTCTGAGGAACCTGTAACCCTGTGTCATATGGCTGGACAACCCAGGATCTAGAACTCTCTCTGTGGGGTAGTCTGTAGGTCCCCTGCAGCCTAATCTGATTCCTGATACTGGACATCTCTATTTTTAACAAGATTTTTCATAATTGTTTAGCATACTAAGGCCAGAGAAGCAAAGTCATGGGCTCAGAAGTGAGATAACTCAGGTTCAGATCCATGCGTCTGGGTATCTGCACCTGTAAAATGAGGGGAAAGGTCCTGTGTCTAACTCCCATAATTAAGAAGATGTTGCCTGTAAGGGCCTTGGCAGTGACTGGTGCATCCTGAGTACTTGAGACCCCTAGCTTTAATTAGTTTTCCCCAAATCTGTTTGTAATCAAAATCACATCATCTGCTACAATTCTAAAAGCCAGTGGATTTTCATTTAATCTATCTCAGGAAGGAATGGAAGCACAAAGACACTGGAGGTGTCATACAGCAAATGGTACTCAGGAGACACCAAGTACAAGAGGTGGTGTTAAGACATGTGGCATCGCATGAAGAGGCCTCTAGGCTTCTAGGGTGCCATTGATACAGCAACCTTTGTTACAATCAGCCTGCTCCAGAGTGTCAGGTTCAGAATTAAATCTCAATACCAGGCCCCTGCTGCTGCTGAGCTCAGGGATATAACCTTGACATCTGCCCCTTCCTCCTACTCGGAATGAGAAAAGAAAGGCTGCAATACAACTGTGGTCACATTGTGAGCACAGGTCAAACTTGAAGGTCAGAGCAGTCTGCTGCAAGTTAGAGTAAAACTTCAGAAGGCCTTTGGGGGCTGCTGAGGCAGGCAAAAGTGCTCATTGATCTTGCAGAGAACCTGGATTAGGCTCCCAGCACCCCTGTGGTGGCTCGCAAAGGCCTACAACCCCATTCTGAAGGAATTTGAGGCCCCCTTCTGAGTTTCAGGGGATCCTGCATGCAGGTGGTACACGTACATACACTCAGGTGTGAGCACACATATGCAGAAAATGAATATGAATTTTTAAAATCCTGTTGTAAAATATCAGAGGCCTGGCTTTCAATATTTCAAACAATCTTTGAACTGCCCACATCTTCAATCTATGTTATACGGAGGCATCCTGTTTATTTGGGGCATTAATTATGGCTAAAAATTCGTATCCAATGCAAACTCTATCATGACTTTTTCTTCTGTAACTATTTTAACAAAGCCCATATTGTTGCTTCATGGTTTATTTTTTTTATCTTATTCCATGCATATGTTCCTTTTCATATGAATAAAGAATAAAGAAAAATGCTGGCAAGATGGCTCAGTAGGTAAAGGTACTTACCACTAAGCCCAGTGACCTGAATTTGATCCCTGGAATCCACATGGTAGAAGAGAGCCTCCAGCGAGATGTCTGAATGTCTCATGCTTGCTGTGGCATATGCATGCATGTATGCTTGTGTGTGGACACAAATGAGCAAACAAACACATAAATAAATGTAAGCAAATAACCGCAACGAAATAATAAATTAAAATCATATATAAGCCTACTCTACTGTCCAGGTCTGGCCACAAGATTTTAATGTTCTGCTTGCTAGTCTTTTGTTTCTATCCATAAACATGTGTAAATTTCTATAATCCTTAATTTATTGCTCAAATGTTTTGAAAAACTATTTTAATCTTTCTCAAATGCTCTGTAACATTGCACTCTGTATATATGCCATAATTTACTTACAGCTTCTACCTAGTTTCATAATGACTGCTATAGTGAACATTTTAGCAAATAAAGACACTTTATCTACTCCCATTTATTCCTTAGAATAGACTCCTAAGATAGCATTTTGAATTCAGTCAATTAAATGTTTTCTAGTCTCAATGCATAGGAACAAAATTCACTTCAAAAACAATGACTTTAATTATTAATTTATAGGTGATGAAAAATTAATACTTTGAAATTTAAAAACAAATTTAAAAATTATGGCTATAAACCAAAGAACACCAGGTTTGTGATTGCATCATTTCTGATAGTTTAATAGTGTTTTGTGTTTGGTTAATATTTAGGGTCAGCATCACCCATGATCTTCTTCACTACCTGGTTTCCTGCTGCACTTTGTGGATCTATATCTATCCAATAGTATTTGACCTGGATCACAGGAGATGCTCTATATGGCTTCCCCAGTTGGATGTGGTCATTCTCAATATTCTCATACCTGAGCTGGCCTAAGAATAATGGCTGTTCTAAACACTGAAGCATCTTTTTGTGCTGTGGAACTATAGCATTTGAATGTTGGTGATTCGTGAATGATTATAATAATTATAACTAACACTAAGCATTTCTGTGTATCAAGCATGTCAACAAAACCAAATGCATTGTCAGCCATTGGAACAGCTCCAAGATGCAGGCAGACAGTACTGGTCCCCATATGGGGGCTCAGAAGCAGGAATTGGGAGCATAGTCACTGTTACAAAGCTCATGAGTGTGGGTCTAGAATGGGATGGGTTGTTGCTTGGTGTCTCCAAAATGGAGTGGGGCCTTGCTGGGTATTGTGGAGGATGCCAAGAGGGAAATTAATGTGGGCCTGACACCCTGAGGTTCACAGTGATCATGTACACAGAGTGAAACACAGCAAATGTGAACAGCAGTGGTGACGGTCATTACCAATGTCAACTGAGGACCAGAAACTGTACTGAGCATTTAATCCTCTACACACACACACACACACACACACACACACACACACACACACACACACACACAAAAGCGCTAGGAACCATTAATGCCATCTTAACTCAGAAAGTGAGGCATGGGGCTGGATGAGGTAGACCAGGACTGGAGGAGTCAATATTACATCTGGAAAGTATGATTCCAGAGCCCACTTTCTAATCACTTTGCAGAGATGCTGTTGACTAAGAAATGATAAACAGCACATTAAACATGTTAGGACACATACTCATATCAAGGAGGCAGACACAATGTGTTCAGTGACTTCAGATGGCAGCATGTCTACTGTGATCTGGAGTGATATACTGTTGTCCTTAACCATGAGGTCAGAATGGCACTAAGGGAACAGGCATTAGACAAAAGGCCTAGAGTAGAAATGGCCAAAGGTAGTTCAAATCTCAGTTCCATTGCTCTGTAGTGAGAAATAGTTAATGTTCTTCTATAATAAGGTGATCCCAAAGATAATATGTTGGTATACATGAAGTGTCTTACAACATATATCTTTTGTAGGAACACAAAAATGTGCTTTATCTTATGTTGCAGACATAATGGGTGAAATGTCTCATATCCTCCTCCTCTTCTGTAAGATCATGAAAGCAGAAATACTCAGTTCTTCAGCCTCCCACTGATAGTGGGTAGTGATAAACTGACATACATCTTTAGCAGGTTGTCCATCAAAAACATTTTTTAAACATTATCTTGCAGGGAAAATATCTTCCCTCTCCATCCCGCCCAGGATGCTGAAATCACGTGAAGAGTGGTAGCAATCACTTTCAGAACATGAAGGTCAAGTTCACACATGAAGTCTAATGGGATGGGATGGAAGAGACAGAATGCTTCTGGGTGCTGCGGACAAGCTCTTTCAGGCACTGACCAGTTCTGAGTTGCCTTCTCTTATTATTTTATGGGAGGGAAATAACAGCTTCATACCCCACATGTTTCCATCACCATTTGGCCCCTGTGCTTCTTCAGGTCACAGAAGACATTATATATATCTGAGGACCACACCACCTTGTCCTTGACCACATAGACCATGCTAAGTTTTGAAAGGTGGTTGCCATTTTCTATGAGAAGACTCAGGATATCAGATTTAGGTGGGGAAGTATGACCCACATCTCTCTGGCCTTTAGTCAGTTGGGGAGCTAACTGGTTATGGACTGGACTAGAATATTGGGTCACTTAGTGAGATTGTATCTTCAGTCACTAGCAGAGAAGCGGGAATGGGTGAGTATCATATGGCTGATAATGGAGACTAGGTTCAAGGACTTGAATTGCTGTATACTTCTGACAACCATGAATAATGAGCATACAACTTCTGGGCCTTCTTTATTGTTTGTTTCACCCCTCTAAAGTGGGGTAGAAACAATAACATTGACCATCTTGAGCTCCAACAAAGATAATGATAAATAAAACAACTGTATTCATAGTTGGAAATGAGAATACACGGTCAAAACACAGCTGGGTTTTAAAGGCAGTAAGAAACAGTGGCCCTCCACCTGCAGAACTGACCTTTTTAAGAACCAACTGTGCTCCAGGTTTTGGAGATGTAGCGACAAAATAAAACAACCACGTCCTCATCATTCACCCTTGCTGTGGGTCTTCACTTCACTAGGCAGAAACACAAACTGAGCAAGCAGGCAAGCCAAGCCCCAAAGACAGTGAAAGGAGCTTCAGGGAACAATCTAGACACATTCAGAAACTGGGGCTGAGGTGAGTAGCTGGAAGCACGACCTCATAGTTAACAGTAAGCCATGGGTTTCACTAGCAAATCTCTCCCCGTTGTTCTTATGGGAAGATAAAGGGCCAGTAAGTTCACTATCTTGACTAGCTAATTTAATGTCACATAATGCTGACCTCCTCTGACTCTAAGGTCCATGAAAACATAAATTCTTGGTATTTAAAACAAAAACAAAACAACACGTGAGGTCCGTATTTTTAAGTGTTAACCATGCGGTGCAGCTAAGCCGGCTCCGTCCTGCACCCTCATTTCTTTACCCTGCAGTCACACCTCAGGATCTCCTCAACGACTTTCCTCTGAGTGATGCCACTGAGAGCCCTGACGTGGAATCACACCTCAGACAATTGGCTGCAGAAGGGTCTTCAAAACAAGATGTCTACTGTCTAACACATTTTCTGTTTACTTCTACAAAATCCATGCCTTATTTCCCAGTCCTCCTGCCTTTACAGTGGTGACATGTGGTCAGTGTTATTTGGGGAAGGGGAAATAAAAAGCTGAATGCATTCTTTTTTTTTTTTTTTTAATGTTTTGGTGGTCAAATGAAGCCATCTCCAGCCTAGTTTCTTCTGTCTACTGAGAGAGCTGGCATCATGACTGGCCAAACCCCTTTCCCTCAGCCTCCTCAGATTCTGACCAGATTCACAGCCGTGCTCCAAAATCTAGACTTGAAAAGTAATTAAGATATAAGTATTCCAGAAGAGAACACATGGTTATTTAAAGACATTGGACAGCTTTCAAAAGGAAAGATCTATGAAATCCAAGGGCTGAGAGCCATCATGCTCTTTCCCTCCACTTCTCACATTAAGAATAGAGACTAATTATAAATCTCTAGCAAATATGACCTGGTAAAGAGTTTTCAAACAAAAGCCTGCACCAAACAGGATATCTGGCAGATCTGGGCACTTGTTTTCGCTAATAACCATTAAAGCTGTTCCTAGTAAAGCCTTTTACAGCAGCATTAGGAATATCAGGGTTTACGTTTTCCTTAATGAATGGCTGCGCAGTGTCACGGCTGCACCCTGGTCTCCCAGCGGCTCCCGATCCTCGCTTTGTCTCCATGGTGCCTCTTTACCCCCTTTAACATTTCATTTCCAATGACACGTCAGCCGTCTTTCACCAACCTCAAAGGAAAGTTGAATGCGGGGCTCACAAAGTTAAGCTGACATTTGCTCCCTTCCAATAAAAAATATTTAGTCCATTAAACATAAATACCTGTCATTATGATACATGGAGTGGGTGCAAGCCTCCCGGTTCCCTCTGATGTTTATTACATCCAAGCAACTGCAGTGCCTGCATGTTTTCAACTTTAGTGTATTGATTAAACTTTTAAATGGCTGCCATATAACCCAGGGACAGCGGGAAGATTAATTTGCGTCAATGTTCATCTGTAATTCATTAGCCATTTATTCTTTACAACCACATGGGCTATCAAGAAAATGCAGGCCATTTTTCACTCGGCACAGGCTGAGAACAGATTCTGAAATTGGTGCTGCATACAAATAAGTTCCCGGGTCTGGCCAGTTAAACTGCTTGGCTTTTCAAAAGTTGAGGGGAAGAGCAGTGGGGAAGGAATGTGGAGATGACTCCCAGGGAGGAGGGAGCAGGTATCTTGGGGGAGCTCGGGGTTTAACCATGTTCGTCCTCTGCTTTTCTGTCCATGGACACTTTTTTTTTTTTTTTCAGTTGGATTAAAATAACAGAAACTTGTGTCTGAGCCGAGTCAATAAATAATCCAGTTGCTCTCTCCCCCATGCCTTCCTTCCCACCCTACCTAATGTCTCCTAAAGTGCTGTTCCTGGCAGAAACCTCAGCCAGTGGCGCTGAAGTAGAAAAGTGCGCAGCCTAGAGGAATCTGGAGCTGACAAGTCAGGGACAGCGGCATTTGAACCAGCTCTCCCCAAAACAGTGGAATTTCAATCCTGCCTGGAGCTGGGAAGGTGCCCAGCTAAATAGTGAATTTCCTGGGGGAAGAGGTGAGCCATCTGGCCACTCCATGTGCCCTCCTGACCCTCTTGGCAGAGAACAAACTGCAGAGTAAAGGCATATGCAGAAGCACCACCCGTGAAAGGCCCTTCCACACAAGGTGCTATGGGGAAAAAGGAAAGAGCTGCCTGTGCTCAGGTCAGGGCTGGGGGGAGAAGAACGCCACAGAAGGGGAATTGTTCTTCCTAGAATGAATAATTAAAGAAGAGATCTTGCAGCCCAGGCCTCATCACTGTAACAGTGAACAACCAAGAAATCAATGGTCACAAGGATGTGTGTGTGTGTGTGTGTGTGTGTGTGTGTGTGTTGGGAAGGAGCTGGCTGGCAGGAGAGGGACAGCCAGTGTGCAGATGCTGAGTGAGACAGCTGTCAGGTCTATGGCGTCCACAAAAATCAAAAGTACCAGGCGTAGTGATAAGCTTTGGTAATAATACCTGAAAAAGATTGAGAGTAGAGGAAGCCTTGGGGAGGAAGCTGTAAATTGTCCATGTGTACTCTACCTGCACAAGCTGCTAATAATCAAGACTAAAACAAAGCCTGCTACGAAAGTGCCCATCTGGAGCCATCTTTGTCCTAGCACATACCAGGCTTCACCAGCACCAAGAGTCAACAGCACAGGGCTCTTTTTACAGGCCCCGTGGGGGGATGGATTGGCATTATTTATCCATCTTATGGGTGTAGAGCTAAGAATTCAATAGAATATGTGCATGGTAGAAAATCTGCACTAGGGAACTTGACGATCCCTTTCTGGGCCCTGGCCCTGGCCCTGTGATGCATAGTGTACATCAACTTCATGAGCTGTCATTTTTTTCTCCTAAGGTAAATGGTATACTTGTATCAGAGGAACTCAATAAATATTTGTATAGTGAACCGCCCCTACAATCTAAACAGAAAGATTCATTCAGTTCACCCTTCAGCAGATACCTACAGACCATCTACTTTCCAGGGCTGCTCTAGAGTTGGGATAAAGTGTGAGAAGAAGTGAAAGCTGTGGACTCTTGTCACTAGGACATTTCCAGATCGTTTACTTTTATTTATTTCCCAGGGAACTACATGGCTTTCTAGACCCCCAGGTCCTTTAGAAGACCAAGGCTTTGCTCTTTGTCTGGTCTTTCTCTAGGCAAATGCTTAAGGTGACAGTGTTTAAACAGTTTATGCCTTGGGGTTTATTTGGGTGAGAACTAGGATGAATGAGTCTGAACTTCTCAAAAAGGTCCTCATACACATGCCTACCAACCTTTCAGATGTCCTGATGCCATGGAAAAAGTCTACCCTCTGGGTGGGGGGTGGGTACAGGCTATGATTGGTTAGAGTTGGGTGTTCAGAAATATGCTCCTTGCCAAATGTATGGCTCATACTTGACCATGGGTCTGAGGAACACAGCAGAGATCTGAGAACATTCTAATCATTCAATCAAATATTCAAGACAATCACATCACATCTGCCACACTCTCGTGGGGAGGCTGTATGAAGGGGCAGAAACAATGAATGTAAATCACAGACTCTGGATTCACATAAACATCTTCCCATCTCTTTGTGGAAACAGAATGAACACTTGAGAGGAAACCTAAGTGAAAGGGAATTAGAAACAATTGGTCATCGGGTTTTATCTCCTCCATTAAACAATCAATGAAAAATAGGTGTGGCTAAGGAAGTCAAGGATCCTGGGAGTACCAGTACTCTCACACATGAAATCGATAACTAACTGTCATCTGGACCAAAAGATGCTCTCATCTTCTCACCATTTATGTCCAAGTCTTAATGTCTACTGTGAGGAAATAGTCTTGTTTGGGAGGGAAACTACTAAATGAAGACTTGCACTATAGAGGTCTTTGTTGTTATTATAAAGAACAGGCAGTAAAGCAAAGCTTGAGTAAATAGAGGCATACTGGGTGTCAATTACAATGCTAACATTGAGTACAACAAAGAAAGCTAGAGACTCATGAAGCCGCTAAAACAGCATATGAAAATATATCTAATAGTGTTACCACCATGCATTCATATTCATAAATATTATAAGGAAATATATAATCCACAAAGGGGAATTATAACTATTTGAAATATGCCTTGCCTATTTGTCATGAGTTCTATGAGAGTTTAATTTTTGCTTTTAGAATTGGGAACGACCTAAAATGTTTAGACAGTGTGGAACAGATTATAAATGCTATGAATATTAAAATAAAAGGTTGGACTGAAGGAGCCAGGGTTTGGCCTTCAAGAACTCTTTAAAAACCAGATTTTAATAAACAGAAAGGAAGAGAAAGAATTTATCTGGCAAAAGAATTCTTAGCAAAGGCCGAGAATTTGAAATGTGAAGGGCCTGAAGCAGGAATAATGAAGAATGTTGTTTGGCTGGGTGGATGAGGCTCTTGGAAGAAATAATATCAGACAGACGATACTGGATAAAATCGTTTTATGCTTTGGTTATGTCAGGGTATGATTACTTCTTTTCTATTTCTCCTGCTCTGAACCAGTAGATGGATCTCACACTTTCGGTCTCACCTTACCTCTCTCCAAGTGTCTGGGTCAACTGAAATGAAAAACAATGCATCCTATCAAAAAGATTGCTGGAGCTTGTGACTTTCAACTTTGGGAAGTGATTCCCTGTGCCATCTTACTTTTAATAAATTAAAAAAAAATGACCTTGTTTTGAATAAAAAAGAATTCATCATGCTCACAGTTTTTAAAATGGAGAGACAAAAGGGAGTGAGAAGGCAAGGGCCATTATTACCTCTCTTTAAATACCAGCTGAGTAACAATCTTGCTTGTGTAGAGTATAGTTCATTAGAATTTTTCGCCATAAAACATGAAAAAAAAAAAAAAACCACAGAAAGACAATTAAGGAAACAAAGGTAAAATAAAAGAGGTAGGTTCCATTTTATTTATTCATTTTATATCTATTACATTTTATTTAATGTATGTACATGTTTGTGTGTGTCCATTTGTGTGTGTGCCCATATGTTGAGATCACAGTGCATGCACTTATGTGTGATGGAGGTCAGGGAACCATTTACAAGATAATTTGGTCCTCTCCATTCTCTATGTTCTATTGGTTTGAATATTTTAAAAACAATATTTATAATCCACAACTCACAGAAATAATAGAACTTAAAAGTTCTGAAGAGCTGAGCATAAATGAAAACACCACAGTTCATGTAGTGGCTGCTCCCACTCATGATAGATAGAGACCTCAGGTGAAGCAAGACATCATTTCTATTGTGCTGGTGGTTCTTTGCTAAAAGGCATAAACACTGAGGAATTTTTTTATATAAAATCTAAGTTATTTGGTGGCAGAGTGTCTACTGAGTAAGTATGAATACTGGGTCAGTCTTCAGCACTTCAAAACAAACACATAAATAAATAAATAAATAAGCCCCAGAACTCCCATCTGGACCAGAGGTGAGTGCCTGGGGTTATAGTCAGAGAGGCAACTGCCCCTGGTTCCCACCCCTGGGCACCAGCCATCCCTGGGAGGACCTGCCCAACTTGGCCCCAGTTTCCAGCCAATCGGGGGACCCTGCAGGAAGGCTCCGCTTTTCCAAGACTGCAGAAAGACCTTGAAGTCTCCACACCTGCCCCCACACCCAATTGCCCAAGACCTAAGCCACTTCCAGAGAATCAGAGATCAGCCCCCAGCTCCCATCTGCCCGGGAACTCCCATCTGGACCAGAGATTCCATCCTGTCCCAGAACTCCCATCTGGACAAGAGGAGCTCCCATATGGACAAGATAAGGAGACCCCAGGGACTTCCCAATACTCAGAGTCCAGCCCCCAAGCTCCTATCCTGCCAGCACTCTCATCTGGACCAGCGCTCCCATCTGGCCCAGAGCTTCCATCTGGACCAGAGAGAGGCTCCCTAAATCTATCAGCTCTCTCTGGACCAAGTACACGGATAAGACCAAGAATGAACCCACAAGGAGATGGGAAGACGTCAAGGCAGAAGTACATACAACAAAATAAAGAGCAATACAGCATCACCAGAACCTAGCCCTTCTCCAACAGCTAGACCTGAACATCATGGAATGGAAGAAGCAGAAGAAAACAACCTTATAAGTAACATCATGAAGAGGCTAGATGAAATAAAAAATAAAGTGGAGGAACAGACAAACAAAAAAATGGGAAGAACGATATAAAAAACTAGAAGAAAGGACAATTAAAGCAGAAGAAAACAATAAGTCCCTGAAAGAAAACCATGAAAAAGCAAGGGAAACAGTCCAAGAACTGAAGAGGGAAATAGAAAAAATGAAGAAGACACTAGCAGAAGGAATGCTGGAAATAGAAAATCTGAGTAAACAAACAGGAACTTCAGATGCAAGTATAACCAACAGAATGCAAGAGATGGAAGAGAGGATCTCTGGTGTTGAAGATACGGTAGAAAAATAGATTCATCAGTCAAAGAAAACACTAAAACCAACAAAGTCATGACCCAAAATGTCCAAGAAATTTGGGACACCATGAAAAGACCAATCCTACGAATAATAGGGATAGAGGAAGGAGAAGAATACCAACTCAAAGGCACAGAAAATATATTTAACAAGATCATAGAAGAAAACTTTCCCAACTTAAAGAAGGAAATGCCTATGAAGATACAAGAAGCCTATAGAACACCAAACAGACTAGACCCCCAAAAAAAGTCCCCTCGCCACATAATAATTAAACAACTAAATGTACAGAATAAAGAAAGAATATTAAGGGCAGCAAAGGAAAAAGGCCAAGTGACTTATAAAGGCAAACCCATCAGAATAACATCCAATTTCTCAATGGAGACTTTGAAAGACAGAAGGACCTGGACAGATAGAATGCAGACACTAAGAGACCATGGATGCCAGCCTAGACTAATATACTCAGCAAAAGTTTTCATTATCATAGATGGAGTGAACAAGACCTTCCAAGACAAAACCAGATTTAAACAATACTTATCCATAAACCCAGCCCTACAGAAAGCACTAGAAGGAAAATTCCAACCTAAGGAAGGCAGATACACCCATGAAAACACAGGCAATAGATAACACCACAGCAGTAAACACCAAAGAAGAGAAGTACACACACACTACCACCAAAAAATAAAAATAATAACAGGAACAAACAGTCACTCTTAATATCAATGGACTTAATTCACCTATAAAAAGACACAGATTAACAGAATGGATACAAAAACAGGACCCATCTTTCTGCTGCATACAAGAAACACACCTCAAATTCAAAGATAGACACCTCCTAAGAATAAAAGGCTGGGAAAAGACTTTCCAATCAAATGGTCTTAAGAAGCAAGCTGATGTAGCCATCTTAATATCAGCAAAATAGACTTCAAACTAAAATCAATCAAAAGAGCTGATGAAGGACATTACATACTCATCGCAGGAAAGATCCACCAAGATGAAGTCTCAATTCTGAATATTTATGCCCTAAACACAAGGGCACCCACATATGTAAAAGAAACATTACTAAAGCTTAAATCACATATAAAACCCCACACATTAATAGTGGGAGACTTCAACACGCCACATTCACCTCTGGACAGATCGGCCAAATTGAAACTTAACAGAGACATAATAGTCTTAACTGATGTTATGGCTCAAATGGACTTAATCTATATCTACAGAACATTCCACCCAAACAAAAAAGATTTTACCTTCTTCGTAGCACCCCATGGAACCTTCTCTAAAATCGACCACATACTTGGCCACAAAGTAAATCTCAACAGATACAAAACAATTGGAATAACCTCCTGTGTTCTATTGGACCACCATGGTTTAAAGTTAAAAAAAAAAAAAAAAACCCACTACAGAAATCCTACAATCTCATGGAAACTGAATAATGCTCAACTGAATCACCAATGGGTTAAGGAAGAAATAAAGAAAGAAATTAAAGACTTCCTAGAGATCAATGAAAATGAATACACCACATACACCACATACCCAAACTTATGGGATACTATGAAAGCAGTGCTAAGAGGGAAATTCATAGCACTGAATGCCCACATAAAGAAGCTGGAGAAATCTCACGCTAGTGACTTAACAGAAAACCTGAAAGCCCTTGAACAGGAAGAAGCAAAGTCTCCCAGGAGGAACAGACACCAGGAAATTATCAAATTGAGAGCTGAAATCAATAAAATAGAAATAAAGAGAACAATACAAAGGATTAATGAAACAAAGAGTTGGTTCTTTGAGAAGATCAACAAAATAGACAAGCCCTTATCCAAACTAACCAAAAGACACAGAGAGAGCATCCAAATTAACAAAATCAGAAATGAAAAGGGGGACATAACAACAGACAATGAGGAAATGCAGAGAATCATCGGGTCATACTTCAAAAACTTCTACTCCATAAAACTGGAAAATCTAAAAGAAATGGATAATTTTCTGGATAGGTACTACATACCTAAGTTAAATCAAGACCAGATAAATCATTTAAATAGTCCAATAACCCCTAAGGAAATAGAATCAGTCATTAAAAGTCTCCCAACCAAAAAAGCCCTGGACCTGATGGTTTCACTGCAGAATTCTACCAGATCTTCAAAGAAGACTTAATACCAATACTCTTTAAACTGTTCCACACAATAGAAACAGAAAGTATATTACCAAACTCCTTCTATGAGGCTACAATTACCCTGATTCCTAAACCAAGCAAAGATGCAACAAAGAAAGAGAACTACAGACCTATCTCCCTCATGAACATTGATGCAAAAATACTCAATAAAATACTGGCAAACAGACTCCAAGAACACATCAAAACAATTATCCACCATGATCAAGTAGGCTTCATCCCAGGACATACAAAAGTCCATCAATGTAATACACCATATAAACAAACTCAAAGAAAAAAACCACATGATCATCTCACTAGATGCAGGAAAGGCATTTGACAAAATCCAACACCCCTTCATGATAAAGGTCTTGGAGCAATCAGGAATACAGGGAACATACCTAAACATAATAAAGGCAATCTACAGCAAGCCAACAGCCAACATCAAATTAAATGGAGAGAAACTCAAAGCAATACCACTAAAATCAGGAACAAGGCAAGGCTGTCCCCTCTCCCCATACTTATTCAATATCGTACTTGACGTTCTAGCCAGAGGTATAAGACAACATAAGGAGATTACAGGGATACAAATTGGAAAGGAAGAAGTCAAGCTTTCCCTATTTGCAGATGACATGATAGTATACATGAGTGACCCCAAAAATTCAACCAAGGAACTGATACAGCTAATAAAAACCTTCAGCAACATAGCAGGATACAAGATCAACTCAAAAAAATCAGTAGCCCTCCTATATACAATAGACAAACAGGCTGAGAAGGAAATCAGAGATACATCACCCTTTACAATAGCCACAAATGTTATAAAATACCTTGGGGTTATGCTAACTAAGCATGTGAAGGACCTATATGACAAGAACTTTAAGTCCCTGAAAAAAGAAATTGAAGAAGATGTCAGAAAATGGAAAGATCTCCCATGCTCATGGACAGGCAGGATTAACATAGTAAAAATGGCGATCTTACCAAAAGCAATCTACAGATTCAACGCAATCCCCATCAAATTACCAACACAATTCTTCACAGATCTGGAAAGAATAATACTTAACTTCATATGGAAAAACAAAAAACCCAGGATAGCCAAAAGAATCCTATACAATAAAACAACCTCTGGAGGCATCACGACCCCCAACCTCAAGCTCTACTATAGAGCTACGGTAATAAAAACAGCTAGGTACTGACATAAAAACCGACATGTGGACCAATGGAATCCAATTGAAGACCCTGACATTAACCTGCACACCTATGAACATATAATTTTTTACAAAGAAGCCAAAAATGTACAACGGAAAAAAGAAAGCATCTTCAACAATGGTGCTGGCATAACTGGATGTCAATGTATAGAAGGCTGCAAATAGATCCATATCTGTCACCGTGCACAAAACTTAAGTCCAAGTGGATCAAAGACCTCAACATAAACCCAGTTACTCTGAACCTGATAGAAGAGAAAATAGGAAGTAGTCTTGAACACATTGGCACTGGAGATCACTTTCTAAATATAACACCAGTAGCACAGACACCGAGAGAAACAATCAATGGGACCTGTTGAAACTGAGAAGCCTTTGTAGAGCAAAGGACATGGTCAACAAGACAAAGCGACAGCCTACAGAATGGGAAAAGGTCTTCACCAACCCCACATCTGACAGAGGGCTGATATCCAGAATATATAAAGAACTCAAGAAATTAGACATCAAAATGCCGTATAGTCCAATTAAGAAATGGGCTATAGAACTAAACAGAGAATTCTCCACAGAGGAAGTTCAAATGGCTGAAAGACATTTAAGAAATTGCTCAACATCCCTAATTATCCAGGAAATGCAAATCAAAATGACTCTGAGATACCACCTTACACCTATCAGAATGGCTAAGATCAAAAACACAGAAGACAGCTTATGCTGGAAAGGATGTGGAGCAAGGGGAACTCTCCTCCACTGCTGGTGGGAATGCAAGCTTGTACAGCCACTTTGGAAATCAACATGGTGCTTCCTTAGAAAATTGGGAATCCATCTCCCACAAGACCCAGCTGTAGCACTCTTGGGCATATGCCCAAGGAATGCTCAATCATACCACAAGGGCATTTGCTCAGCTATGTTCATATCAGCATTGTTTATAATAGCCAGAACCTGGAAACAACCTAGATGCCCTTCAACTGAAGAATGGATAAGGAAAATATGGTACATATACACCATGGAGTACTACTCAGCAGAGAAAAACAATGACATCATGAGGTTTGCAGGCAAATGGATGGATCTAGAAAAAAATCATCCTGAGTGAGGTAACCCAGACTCAGAAGGACAAACATGGTATGTACTCACTCACAGGAGGATACTAGATGTAAAACAAAGATGACTAGACTGCTACACAACTCCAGGGAGGCTACCTAGAAAACAGGACCCTAGGAAAGACACAGGGATCACCCAATGACAGAGAAATGGATGAGATCTACATGAACAACCTGGACGACAGTGGGAGTAATGAAGGGAAAGGTTTGAGGGAAAGAAAGCTAAGGGGAGCAGGAGATTCCAGCTGGATCAAGAACAGAAAGGGAGAACAAGGAATAACAGACCATGATAAATGAAGACCACATGAGAACAGGAATAGGCAAAGTGCTGGAGAGGTCCCCAGAAATCCACAATGATCCTCTGTAGACTGCTGGTAATGGTTGAGAGAAAGCGTGATCTGACCTAGTCTGGTGATCAGATGGCCAAACACCCTAACAGTCGTGCTGGAATTCTCATCCAATAACTGATGGAAGTGGATGCAGAGATCCTCAGCCAGGCCCCAGATGGAGCTCCAGGTGTCCAATTGTTGAGAAAGAGGATGGGACTGTAAGAGCGTGAATTGTTGAGACCAAGATTGGAAAAAGCACAGGAACAAATAGCCAAACAAATGGAAGCACATGAATTATGAACCAAAGGCTGTGGAGCCCCCAGCTGGATCAGGCCCTCTGGATAAGTGAGACAATTGAATAGCTTGAACTGTTTGGGAGGCATCCAGGCTGTGGGACCAGGACCTGTCCTTAGTGCATGAGCTGGCTGTTTGGAACCTTGGGCTTACACAGGGACACTTTGCTCAGCCTGGAATCAGGGGACTGGACCTGCCTGTACTGAATCCACCAGGTTTAAATGAATCCCCAGGGGAGTCTTAGCCCTGGAGGTGATGGGAATAGAGGGGAGGGGATGGGGGGAAGGTGAGTTTGGGTGTGGGAGGGGGGAGGACAGGGGAACCCATGGCTGATGTGTAAAATTAAAACACAAATATAATAATAATAAAAAAATAGAGAAATGCAATCTTAAAAAATAAATAAATAAACAAATGAATGAATAAGTAAGCTAGTAAGTAAGTAAGTAAGTAAATAAAATAAATAAATGAATGAATGAATGAATGAATGAATGAATGAATCTAAAACTAGCCCTGTCACCCTTTTCCTGGACACTGAACTCTGACCTTCCCTAACTTCAACCTTAGGTTTGACAGTGCTGTGGAGTTGTAGAAGTAATCTACAGCAATCAGTGTAATCTTTGGCTGCCATTCTGCTCATCTTACCTTAGATCCTTTTATGCTCTTTGTTTCCAGTATTATTCCCATTTTCTCAGGTACAAACTTTTAATTTTTAGGTAAACGCACCAGTAGCAAATCCCCCCCCCCTTTATCCATACCATATTATTATTACTATTTTTATTTCACATGCACCCTTAAAGGACAGTTTGACTTCCTCCACAATTCCATACTCTTCTTCTGTCTCCCTTAGTGTCCTGATGCCGAGCGTCAGAGTCCTGCCTCTGTTGAATGATAAGAACCCTGCATCCTCCTGCTTCACTCCAAAGCTTTAAGGTGGGGCTGCTTTGGTTTCTCTCTAGCTACTCAGAAAATCATCTCTTTGTCTTTTGTGCCCTACATGTTCAATTCTTTCTTGACTTTTACAAAAAGTTATACTGTTTGCTCTATAATATTGTTGCCTATGTGTCATCAGGTGTTTTTGTTTGTTTTTGTGACTTTAAAGAATTCTCATTTTCCACCTCATGTCCTAAACTTACTTTCTTCTCTTTGAAATCTTAATCTGCTACATGGAAAACCCACTCTCTCTGGCTTCATTTTCACCTACACGTTCTTATTTTCCACATCCAGGTATTTCTGGGTTGCAGTCTGTGAGCTTTCTTTAAATATATTCATTAGTTTGCCAGTATCCTCTCCTTTATAATCAAATCTGTTTAGTTCAACACTGAGTTTTTAAAGTACATATGCTATTTTTGTACTAAAATTTACTTAAATTTTTTTTTCAGATCAGAAGACTTGTTCCCTCCCAGTCTCCCCATCTTGGTGTCCTTTATCACTCCATAAAGCTTTATTTGAGACCCTAAAATCATTCCAACATTTGATGGATGTGAGGGTCCAACTCAGTTCTTTCTCTGTGTCTCATATGAGGGTCCTTTGAGTGTGAGGTCATTATCTGAATGTGAACCTCATCTTTAACTTTTCAAAATTTGTAAAAATCTTGCTAGTCTGATCAGATAAAGCATTCTTCCAGAAAGAACCTGCCGCTGTCCCGTCCATGTCACTACACTAAAGAATTTAGACTTGACTAAGGACCTGTTTGTTCTCTGTTCCCATATTCTGCTGGTCCCAGGATTCAACACCATATTCCAATGTTGGGACTATGGAAAAATACCTATTTTATTTGCTATTTTAGCTTGGTATTCTTAAACTTACCCTCTCTGATAATATCTATTATTTCTAGCTTACTTAAGAAGGTGTTAATAATTATCATTTATCTAGAAACAAGGGGCATTTAATAGGCTAGGAACTCTAGTATTCCTGCCCTATATTCTAATATGTACATATATGTATATACATACATATTTACTTTAAAAATAGCCACATACTTAAGTTGGTGTGCAATATGCCGGTAAATTCAAGCTTAAATTTGTCTCTATTACACTTGACTACTGTTACTTTCCAAAAATATTTTTGGATGGCTATACTTCTGGGGCTTTACATTTATCTTCTAGAACTCCAGCTTAAGGAAATATTCAGGGACTCTATACCTAAGTTCAGGTGGATTATAGACTTAGAAGAGTAAGCCCCTCCTCATCGCCAGCATTTTAATATTAGATCTCAGACTCAAAGTATGTAAATATCCCAAAAGGATCTATTACAGCAGTGTATGTACTCTCAGGCTTGGTAAGTTTGGTGGACAAGAACACTCCTGCTTCTTGGTCAGATGAAGGGAGCCAGTGATCTGAAACCTGAATTCCATCTCTATCTTCCTGGCTTTCTAGTAAGTTCATGCATCACAGATTCCCATCCAGATGTGCACACCAGAACGGTACTACAACTTTACTTACAGCAGCACAGGGGTTATGTTTTCAGTTTTGATACTGACCCCCCAATCCCGATGGCTTTCAGGGACAAGTGTTGCCTCTGCCTCTATGCCCTCATTTGGGCAATCTGGTACAGAAGCCAGCTGCTCTCTCTCTTGGCACTGGTATGAAGTACAAATTATGTAAACCTTGCTCCACTTGGGGGAATTCTTCCTTTAGCACAATCCCCTAGTCACAGGCAAAACAGAAGTCATTTGCCCTTTCCTTTGTTCAAGTAAAATGGGCCAGTTTGGGTGCCTGCCTTGCTCTGTCCAGAGTATCCCAGACTGTGAATACTGAATGTCCTATGTTCTGGGTGCCTGTGTGGCATCACAAATCTTGGTAATGCAACCTCTTTGGGGAAGGGTAGTCAGTTCTTTCCCTCTGCTGAACACTCACAAGACAATTGGCCCTGTGAGTGGGACAGTCTGGATGGTAGCCTCCATCACTTGGGCAACTTCTGTTTTGGGTTTGGACATGCTAATAGGCTCTGTGGCATGTCAATCAATATGTCATTTGGAAGCCTGCAAGCTTGTGTGCAGTTTAAGCCACGTTTGCGGAGTTTCACTGATGCTCTCACACAGATTTAGCAAACCTGAAATTTCAATGTTGACAACTATGAGTAGGATGATGGATTGGGAAACCACACTTTTTAAAAAATCAACGTCTGGGGCAAGTGACTCATCCTGAACCTGTGACTGCATTTCTTAATTCTAGCACAGAAAGGCAATCCCTATCTGAGTCCATTGGTTGCATCTGAAAGAGGTATGACCTCATGAGGTCAGAAGAACAACAGCTGGATGGATACCCACTGCAGCACATGTACCACTGGGTACCAATCCTCTAGAGAACCATGTCACTGGATGCAGATCATTCTCAAGTATTCCATCTGTCTATGTCTCCGTCCTAGAACAAAACTGATCCTGAACACCGTATATCTCACAGCACAAACGCTTATGAAAAATATCTTTGAATGGATTATCCATCCTTCTCTTAAAGGACAAGAAGATAACATTATCATATTAAAATAAAACTGAGAAACTATCCAACAAAGACTTAAATTTGTGCATATCCTATCAAGTGGTCTTCCTTATCAACATGTCAAGGGTTAATTCACAGCTTACTGAAGCCAGCCTCCCTACACACTGGTCATTGGCATAGCACTAATCTTGATGATCCTGAAATGATACTTTCTGGAGAAAAACCATACAAATCTCCACAGAGCAGAGACTGCCTCTTACAAGTATACTCAGATTCACAATTTAAAATAAACAGATAGATAAGGAATTATGGGAAACTGAAACAGAGACTTGTGTTTTGAGCCACTTAGAAATCTATTTTTCTCTTTAAAAGTTAATGAGAGAATTGCAAAGAGGACACCAATTGACTTTTGTACTTTAAAACATGTCTAAAATAACTCAAACATCTTCTAAAGGAGAGAGCCAACCACTGTGTCCTTAAGGGTCATTAGAGTTCAAATCAGAGATGTATCTGAATGTCTGAGGTTAGGTATCCCCATACTTCCATGTGAGTCACCCTGACTGCTAGAACTGTGTCTCTTGTCTAAATCCTCCACAGCCTTAATGTGCATTGTGTTAACATATCTCACAGGTGAAATGGGCATCCGACACAAGAAGGAATGTTATGAAATCAAAGTCAATTTGGGGCATTTGAATTCACTCTGCAACAACAGAATCCATGGGTCAACATTGGGTAGCCCTCCAGACTGACTAAGTCTACCCTCCTGCAGAAATGAAGTCAAACTACACAAGCAAGGGACATGAGTGGACTGCAGGTGCTTTTATATGCATGGCTTGGTTTTGGATGTTGTCACTAAAAAGGGTCACTTAATTCTGGCTGTGGGGAATTATATTTTCTTCTCAAAATTGTATCATTTTAGCTCTTGGCTTTAAGTCATATGGACTTAATTTTCTTGCATATTGTAGGGAAGGGATCAAACTTTATTCTATTGTACTTCCTTATTTTCATGTCCTAATAACATTTGTGGCAACAAACAAACAAACAAACAAACAAAAACAACCCCTATTCTCTCTTCTCATTGAAATACTTTTTCATCCTTGTTGCAAATCAACTGATCCCTAAAAACAGAGAGTTATTTTATTTTATTTATATATTTATTTTGCTTTTTCAAGGCAGGGTTTCTCTGTGTAGTTTTTAGAGCCTGTCCTGGAAATCTTACTTTGTGGACCAGGCTGGCCTCGAACTCAGAGATCTGCCTGGCTCTGCTTCTCAAGTGCTAGGATTAAAGGCCATGCACCACCACTGCCCAACTAAAGTTATTTTAAATGTCCGAATGATTCATATTGACTCTATGTCAACCCTTGCGCCAGTTTTACAGTTTTTTCATTATTGTAGCTTTGTGGTAAGTTTGGAGATTTCAATGTTTGAGTCCTTATTTATTTATTTTATAAAACTATAATATGTTTTAGTTCCTTGAGCCAACAACTAAGGGTTCCCCACTTGGCCACTTAGCTCCAACTGTTCACACCCATCTGTTCATAGAGCCCACCCAGGTAAGGGGCTCCAGACCTAGAGCTCAGCCCAAACATCTCCCTTCAATCCAGCTCCTGGTGCCAACAGGTCAGGGGACCTCAAGCCCCGATTTGCACAAACTCCATGTCTGCCAGCTGCAGTTGACAAATAAAGGGTCCTTGGACATTGTTCTCTACCCCACTTATTTTTTTTTTTTTACTTTATTCTTTCAAAATTCTGTGAGTCTACATTTTATTTTGCAGACTTTGTGTTGGGTTTACACCAGTTTTGGAATTACTGTTTTTGTAATGCTATTGTCTTGTAATCATAGAATATCTTTTTTCCCCCTCTGGGTTTCTTTTAATGTTTCAATAATGTTGGTTTTCAAAGCAGACATTTTACATTTCTTCTGTTGGATTTATTTCTACATATTTTATACATTTCTATACTATTATGAACAAAATTATTTGTTTAATTTCACTTTTGGACTGTTCATTGCAAATATATAGCAAGGTAGCTATTTTGTGATGTCATTATCTGATATTCTATAACCCACCAACTTCCATTTGGATTATTAGTGGCTTGCTTGGGATTTTCTAATATATAAGATCACATGACTTCATGACTTGGCTGCTGACAACTTTCTGTCTCCAACCACCTTCCCTTTTGTATCATATCTGCACAATTATTTAAACCAAGAAAAAATCCAGTCATTCCTTCCTTTGGCCCTGGAAGGGAAGTTCAAACCATGGAAACCCCAGCCTACACACATAAAGTCTCAATGCCATCCCACTCCCAATCATGATAAAAGCCAAAGCTACTTGTTCCTTCCTCATTCAAACCTAGCACACCAGTTGGGGTACATCCTCCTCCCTCCACAGAAAGTCTTATGATAGATGTAATATGTGTTTCTATACTCTCTTGGTGCAAGTGATATCATCAGTTTAACTCTGAACAAATAATGAGAGGTGGTGTCCATGCTACTCTGGGAGGCAGCTATAAAAAAGTTGCAGTTACAGTATGTTGGTTAGTTTTCTGTCAACTTGACACAAGCTGGAGTTATCTGGGAAGAGGAACCTCAGTTGAGAAAATGCCTGCATCAGATTGCCTATAAGCAAGTCTATAGAACCTTTTCTTGATATATGATTGTAGGGGAGGGCCCAGCCCAATGGAAGCCATGCTATCCCTGGGCAGGTAATACTGAGTTGTATAAGAAAGCAAACTGAGCAAACCATGGGAGAGCAAGCCAGTAAGCAACATTCTCCTATGGTCTATAGTCCCTGCCTTCGGTTCCTGCCATGACTTCCTTCAAAGGACTTCTTTGCAAGATGGAGTTTGATAGTTACAATCTTGACCTTCACAGGTCTTGACCTGAAGAAGACTGGAGATGAGGAATGGGTAGGTTATGATAGCCAGGTCCATCAGAAATACATGGCCAGGATTTGCTTAATGTAAGGCGTGTGCCTACAGCCCTTCACAGGCTTGTGGGGAGGTGGTGGGGGTGGTGGGGGCTTCACTTCAACAATGAGCATAAGGCATCCATTTGCATAACAGAATTTCAGAAGTCAAAAGACATAGAAAAGTGTCTGTTTTATCTTCCTTTCTAAGAGTGATGGTTAATATTATCAATTTGACAAGATCTAGAACAGTGGTTCTCAACCTGAGGGTTGCAACCCCTTTGGGGATCACATATCAGGCATCCTACATATCAGATAATTTACATTTCAATAATAAAAGTATCAAAATTACAGTCACGAAGCAGCAACGAAATACTTTTATGTTTGGGGGTCACCACAACATGAGGAACTGTATTAAAGGGTCTCAGCCTTAAGAAGGTTGAGAACCTCTGATGTAGAATCATCAAGGAGTCATACATCTAGCTGTGCCTGAAACAGAGCTAGATTGGGATGACTGAGGTGAGAAGGCTCACCCCAAATGTTTGTGACAACATCACACGGGCTAAGGTCCTGGATGGAATGAAAAGGAGAAAACAAGCTGATTACCAGCATCTGCTTCTTTTTGCTTCTGGATTCAAGAAGCAATGAGACCAGCTGCCTTAAGTTTCAGCCCCCTTGACTTCCCCACCATTATGGATTTCATCGTTGAACTACATAGGCCAAAATAAACTGTTATTCCTTAAGTTGCTTTTGGTAGATGCTCTGTTGCCAAATCAGAAAACTAACTAATACTACTGGCCACAGAGCACTTTCCCAGCAGTCTTAAGGCTAGCACATAGTCTTTCTGGACTCCTGGTGTGTGCTCTTCCACTATTTTGTCTTAGTCAACAGGTAAGATTAGCTATCTTTCTGATTAATTAACAGCCAAAGGACTCCAGTCATCATACCTCAGTTTTCTGTTATGTGAGAGAAAACTCTCAGAAAAAAATATATGCCCTGGGCATGCACCTAAAACTTGTTAGTGTCAAGATATATGGACCTGGAGCTATTTTTTGCAGCTTGGGCAGCACATACTGAGTCTGATATGAGCTCTCCTTTAGATACCTGTTTAGCAGGTACGAGTCAGGGCTGGGCTGGGGAAAATCCAGGCTGAAAACCCTGCCTCCCAACTCATCTGTACTTGAAATATCACTCATTGTGTACGTCAGCTCTGTTCTTGGGTCATAAGGGTACCACAGGGCCAAAGGGGGCCATGCCACTAACCAAGGCTCCTTGTGGAGACAGCATCATCTGTTGTCAGTCACGCTTCTACTCTCCCATCTTTCCATGCAGGCATCCTAGAAAGTCTCTCGATGCTGCCAGGCATAAACAGGTGCTGGAGGCTTTTACCTATCACAATCCAAGAGGAATCAGCTTCATTTTGAGCTTATAGCTAAGGAGGCTACAAGGCTTTGAACAGATCTTTTGAATGGCAGAGTAGAATTAAGTTCATGTGTGACACTGGGTATTTTAGACTCTAGAAGCCTCAGCACCTTCATTTAAAGGTCATGCTGTTAGCTATACCTAAGCCATGGAGAGGAAATAAATTGCTATTAGTGTTAGGAATTGTGTCCACATCCTGACTTCTATTTTTTCTCTAGTAAAATTTTTCAAGTTTCTCTGGAGAAATGGTTGCCTCCAGATCTAGAATAAGAAAAGTAGGTAAGTCTAGAAAAGAAAATAATGAACAGCACTATAATAACAATAGACACATGGAAAAAAAAAAAGACAGGGTAAGAGTCAATGGGAAGGGCCTCTCAAGGGACAAATAGTTGGACTAACTACATACAAAATAATAGATATGGATTCAGCTCATCAGCTAATATCAGAAAGCATGAAACCACAGTACTATCAACATGTACTTAAATTAATAGGAGAGCAGATGAAATTTTTACTATAGTAAATTTTTAACTAAAGGTAGAATATATGATGGAAGTGAAAAAGAATTACCACCTAGCAGGCACCACAGCAATTGTTACAGCAAGTTCCAGTGAATTCTCAAACTGACATAAAAGAATGCGTAAAAATAAGATATTTACATAATCTCAAAGTATCTACCACACATACTTTATTTATATATATATATATACATTTATATACACATATATACTATATATATACATTTATATACACATATATACTATATATATACATTTATATACACATATAATATATATATATATATATATCGCGCGAGAGAGAGACAGACAGACAGACAGAAGAAATAGTAACTTCTCAGGAACCATCTTAGATGAATTAGTATCCCTAGCGATTACAAACTGATGCCACATACCTCTTGAAACAGTACACCCACTAAAGAGCATGCCGTTACTATCATCACCTTACTCTACTCATGAAGAGACAAGAACACAATCCAGCTGGGAGCTAATCCATAAAATAACTGACCACCACTCTAAGAATGTCAAAGACTTAGAGACAAAGACAGACCATGGACCCATTCCAGATGAAAAGATATGGTAAAGGAAATAGGGCCGTTTAACTCAATGTGTTAGGTTATACCCAGAAAAAGAATGTTAGTATGATAAAGGAAGAAATTTCAGGTTCTTACATGATATAATATTACATATCAAGTTTGATGTGTGAAGAATATTAGTGTGATAAGGGAGAAGTTCCAGGTTCGTCCATGATATAATATTATTGTATCAAGTTTGATGTGTGTTTGAACAAGACATTAACACCTGGGCAATCTGACAGGAAGATACACTGGACGGATTTTTAGTCGTATATCAGCCCTTTTAGCTTAATTCCAAATGAAATGTTTAAAACAGAAGTAGAGAGTTTGGCACTTAGAACAAGCATGTAGAAACTTAATGGCTCTGTATGCTGATGAATGAATGAACAAGAGGTAGCATATCCATGCCATGAACTCTTCATCTCTAAAAAGAAATGGAATAGTCACCCATACACTGTAATATGGATGGATGCTGAGTAGAAGATGCCAGTCATCAAAGACCACACGGTATGGTGCCATTTATATGAATTATTCAGCATAGGCAATGGGGGATATGACCAATTGATATATTGGGAATTGAGACACATGAAGAGACTCATGGAAATGGGCTTTCTTTGGGGTGGGGTGGTTGTGGTACAAATGTTTGAAGATGAGAAAATGCTGACAGCTTTAAAACTCTGTAAATATTCTGCCTGCTACTGAACTGTTTCACTTTCAATGAATGAATTTTCTTGACTTTTTAAAGAACATATTTACAAAAAGAAAGAGAAGAATGACACTTGGTGTAAAGTTGATAGCACCTTCATGTGCTCCATGATAGTGATGAGAACATGATGCTTCTCTTTAATACTAATGCTACTTCTTATTCTACCCATTGGAGCACACGGCCTTTCAGCAACTATTCAAAGTCTTCTAATAGGCTGCAAGTAGGCAAGGACTCAGTTATTAGTTCACTATTTTTTTTTTTTTTATCCACTGGAGAATCAATCTTCCTATTTCCTAACTGAGAAAAGACCAAGAGACAAAGGAGGGCCATTGTTGCTATAGGAGCTGATGGAGAAAGGAGACTAGGCCAGACTGAACCCAGGGACAAGATATCAATCTAGTTCCTTGTTACAGTTCTTACAGTTTTTTGTTTCTGTTTGTTTGTTTTTCCATCTACTTAACAAATTATTTTATCACTATTATTATTAATTTTACTTTTTGCAAAGATTTGCATTACTAACATCTTTGTTCACCCCTAAGAGTATGAAGTAAGACATGTTCCAGGTGTGGAGGGACAAATACTTGACCAGATAGTAAAAGCTGAGAATTATTATGGCAGAGGACTCCTGAAGGCAAACTCTAACAGGCTCCATGTGCCAGGCAGGGGATCTTACAGCATTCCCAGGTGGCACCTGGCCCTGGCCCATGTTCTGTCTTTTGGCTCTTGAGGTCTACTTTCTGTCAGCAAGTTTGCTTTTCAACCGGACTGAAGGCAGAAGCCATAGAAACCCCACCTAACATAGATCACAGCAGAGTCTTGGACAGCCAAGAGCTGCCACTCAAGTGAGGAGCCTCTGAACAGCCTGCTTGGCTGGGACCTAACAGAGGTCTTTGAGGTCTGCTGATGCTGGTTGCAAACCCAAGCCCTTAATTATTGTGAATGAAGCAAAGCCAAAGAAAACAGTGCTAAAGACTGAGCCCAGGCAGAGTTAGTGCTGGGGTATCATAACCCAAGTCCATAACAATGGTTCCAATCTGCAAGACTACTAAGTAGCTTCTAGGAAATGCATAAATGCCCATGCAGGTCCCTTTGGGGAGAAAAGCTCTGATGTCTGGGGAGAGGAAGGAAAGGGGAGAAGGCCAAGAAAATGTTGCTTTCTGAGCTGCATTCTTAAATAATTTGTTCCGAATACCCTCCAGTCATACATGTGAGAAATGACATTGGGGGCAAAGGGCTACAGTTCAGAGATAAAACAAGTTGAAGGTATTAAAAGACTTGCCAAGGAAAAGTGCTCATCTGATAAAAATTTAGGCAGGAAGGATGCCAAAAGCCAGGAGAGACATGACTGAGAGATGTGATGAGGTGATTGCTGCTCCAGCTGTCAGACTTGTCAATGGTGTCAAGACGCCAGATTTTAACTCAAATGCAATGTCAGCCCAAGAGTTGCCTCTACTTCCCTGCATGGTTTTCATTAAGAAAGCACAAAAACATAATTCCAAGTACAGATATCCTATTTGGGAACAGTTCATGATGAAAGTATCTTAGTTTATTTGTCTCCTCTGCACATACAGACCAAGTAAAAAGAAAATAATACAGATTAACACCATCACATTGCTGTGCCAATAGGAACAGCAGGGCCTACACTGGGCTTAGGATTGTGTGTGAATTGGAAAATATGATACAGGGGGACAGAGATTCAGCTGAGAAGGGGAGAAGTTTCCACATTAATTTTGAAGGCACTCACATGCAAACAATGGCATAAAATAGAAATCAACTTGTCCTCCTCCATATTTTGCAATACAAAGCTAGGTCTGTATTCAAGATGTCACGAACACTGGTCTTGTAGTCCTAGATGCACAGACAAACTTGTGAGCCACAAGCGCTTCATTGTACTTGCTTAAAAACTATGAGAAACATATAAGGAAAAAGTAAGTGATGGTTTAACAGTGAAAAACACAAGGCAAAGACCATGAAAGCACATCCCTATGAAGAGGCTGTCACAGAAGCAGGGGATGGGCAAAGACATTTTAAGGCCAACATAAATCTCATAAATTTATTTTATTTCAAATAGTAAGTCTCATATTAACTTGAGCATAACAAATCTGTTTTATGTTCTGACACCAGAGATCCCCACAATACCGTAATACTGGCACCCAACTCAACAATAGTATGGCTATCTTCTTAAGACATTAGGAAAAGACACGATTACAGCATCGAGGCCTTTCTGTTGCTATGCTTTCCCATTCACTGTGCCCTCCCTTCCATTCTTAGCATAGTACGTTCAGTTAACTTAAAAAAAAAAAAAAACTTGGCTTCTTTCACATATGCAGATACTTCTGGGTCTGAGAAATATTTAGATATCAAAGGCAGTAAGTAAGCATCAGGGCCAGGGGATTTGAAAAATTCTTCTGAGTTCTTTGTAATGATGGCTTGTCCTATGTGCTGTCTGCTTACAAGTACATAGTGGAGCTTGGAATGGAACAGTCAAATAAGGTTCAGAAAGACACTGAATCAAAATAGACTTTGATGATATTTTCCATTCCAATCAAGATAGTCTTATAGGACTCAGATTCACTCACATCCCACATGGTATGATTAAGACATGGGACAAAATGAATATCAAGTTTTTAGGCACCAAGAGTAGGGATATAGATGCATTGACACCCAGGCTGGACCCAGTCCACTGCTCAGAAGCCCAGAATCTCTTTGAGTTGATGAGATGCAAAGATAAGACTACTGAAAATAAGAGCTGCATTAAAAATGTACTGGAAAGTCGCAGAGAGTTCAATAAAATAACTAGGGCATATCTGTGAGGCAACTACATGAGTTTTCTGATAGGAACCCTCTGAAAGAACCTGAGGCAACCCTTCCCCAGATACTTCACAGAGACAACAACCATTTATATTTTCACAGTTAGAGCTGAAAGTCTAGTCAGTCATGAGGCACTGAGTGGTGTAGTTTGGATGGTACTGCCCAACAATGGGGCAAAATCAACTGTTAAAGCAATTTTTGGCTCAAATAATGAATCTTCCAAGGCAATAAGATAAGGGAGAAAGAAAGAAAGAAAAATGTATGCACTGAAAAAGGAGAAATAAGGCAAACTGTGTCTGTCAGCAAAGCAGTTGGTTATTTATCTAGAAACCTCATTTACTCACTCAGTTCTCAAAGAGTTTGCAGAAGAACTCCAGGGTGAGCAAATGGATGCAGCAGGATGGCGTAAACCTATAGGACTGGCATGTAAACCTATAGGACTGGCATGTAAACCTATAGGACTGATTGGCATGTAAAAATCACCTGCATTGTCTAAATATCACAATGGACAATATGGTCTGAAATGAATGTATTACCATTTACATTACCTCAAAAAGTCTGAAATACTTGCATATAAAATTAAAGAAGTCTGAAAATAAGGTTTGGTACAAATGAAATTAGAAAATGATGTTTCAAGTCAGTAAAAGACCCAACACCTAGAGAGGCATGACGTGCTCATGAGTAAGAGGTCTGAAAATAATAAAAATGCCAGTCATTTTCAAACTGACATATAAGTTAATGTTTATCAAAATCTGAAAAGCTGGAGAGCTAGAGATATGGCTCAGTGGACAAAGGACTTGCACATAAGCATGAGGACCTCAGTTTCAATTCTTAGCACGTATGTGAAAAGCCCAGTGTGGCAGTCCACATCTATAACCCAGGGGTGGGAGTGGGAGGATGGACATAAGTGGATCCCAGAGTCCCTGCTGGCCAGCCAAGCTAACCACCAGGATGAGTTTCAGGTTCAGTGAGATACCCTGCTTCACAGAATGAGGTAGACAACCATAGAGGAAGATAACTGAGGTCACATTCTGACCTCTACATGTGCACACAGTGGTGAACACATCCACAAACTCACATGCAAAGACATATCAAAACGTTTCTTTATAGACAAAGTTATTTTGGGAATTACATGTGAGAGAAATAAAGATTAAATGAGAAAAGTAACTTCTTCAATCTTAAATTTTATTATCAAAATAATTATCAGCAGAACAATAGAGAGCATCTAGGGAAATCTTCACACAATTATGACCAATTAATTGTGACAGAAGATTCATTGGAAGAATAAGAGCCTTAACAACAAATGGTGCTGTGGCAACAGGACTGCCCTTCAGCCCAAAGGGGAAAAACAATCAAAGAAAACAAGCCTCAAACTCCGTAGATTTTACTACACAAATGGAGTGTGCACTTAAACATGAAAATATAAAACTCAAAAAATCCTTATGAACTTGGTCTAGAGAAAATAAAAAGCTCTTATAACTGGCACCAAAAATACAATCCATAAAATTAAAATTCTATTACAGTGAAAAATATTACTCTATGAGAGACATCATTTAAAAAAATACAAAATAAAATACAATTTATGGTCAAAATGATATTAAACTGAAGTTTAAAAACAAAAGGAATATGCATTTTTAAAATATTTGGAAACAAATATTAAACACATAGTTTTAAAAATAAATAAATAAATAGTTTAAACATATTGAAAATTCAAACATCTAAATTTTAATGATACACTCTAAAGCATTAGGACAAAAATTATAGCATTAATGGTTTATATGGAGAAGAAATGCCCTCAAAAATCAGTGACTAAGTTTTCTTGTTTAAAAACTTTAAACAGAAGAAAACAGTAAACAAAATAAGCACATTCAGCAATGAAATAATATTAGAAAATCACTAAAACTGAGAAGTATCTCTGAAAGCACAACCTATTTTAGAAAAAAAAGACAATATATTTTTCTATCCAAACTCAACTAAGAATGAAAGAGGAAATAAATTACCAATGTCAGAAACAAAAGCAGTGGCATCACTACAGACGTTACAGAAATGTAAAGGATAATAAGGGAACACTATGAAAATTATATGTCATTAATTTTAACAACTAACATGAAATAGAGAAAATAAATCCTTGAAAGATCTAAAACATCAAAGTTTGTTCAAGAAGGAATGGGTCACTGGAATAATACTGGATTATACATTTCAGAATATGTATTTTTAATTAAAAACTTGCCCAAGATCAGGTACACAACAAGGGTGTCCACTCTACCACTATTCAACACACTGCTAGAAATTATAAGGCAAAGAAAGAAAAGATAATCACATTTCAAAGGTGACTATACTTGTTTGCAGGTGGCACAATTATCTACCTTAGAATAGGATGGAGTATACAAAAACAAAAGCTACTAGAAAATAAGTGAGTTTACTGAGATATCAACATATAAAATCAATAATAAAAGAAACAACCATACTATATACAAAATCAGAAATGACAATGAAGTAAGAGAGTACAGGCATGAAGTATTAGCCAGGAACTTGCTGTTATATTATTTTTTGTATGTAGTGTATATTTACATAGTTTGTGTGTATATGTGTGTATGCATGTTTTCATTTGAGTACCTATTGCTCTCTGCCATGATATATATATATATATATATCACCCTGGTGTGTGTGTGTGTGTGTGTGTGTGTGTGTGTGTGTGTGTGTGCGCGCGCATGATTTTGTTTCCTATGCTTGCTTTCTATGTACTTCCAGAGGGGAAAACACCTTATGGAGAAACAAGGATGAGAACAGAGGACTTTTCAACAGAAACTATGAAAGCAATGAGACAGTGGAACAAAATGTAGTGGAGTTATCCTTCCACAGTACAGAAAATGACATTCTCTCAAACCTAAGGTTTACCAGCAAATCTGTTCTGAAAGAAACATTCTTTGAGGAAAATGATTATATGTGTCAAATATTTATAAATAAATGGGAAAAAGAAGAGGGTTAGAGGAGGGACAAAGTCAAAGCAAACTGTTTTGTTTCAGTACTGCATTGGTCTAAAGCATGATTTCTTGGTCAGAATAATAATAGTGTTATATTGGTTGAATAAACTGAAAATTTAAGAGTTTGACAAATGATTTTTTAAAGGTTCTAATACAAAACAAATCTAGGAATTCCTATGACCACTGAGGAAGAGGAAGCTGTGGAGAAGGGAAAGAAGGGATTCCATATTTTGGCTTGTGTGCTTGTGTGTGTGCATGTGTGCACAGAGAAAGAGAGAGACAGATAGAGACACAGGCACAGAGAGACACAGAGAGACAGAGAGAGAAGCAGAAATAGGGAGTAACAGATAGACAGGCAGAGGAACAGAGAAAGACAGAGACAGAGACAGAACTCTATATGCTTTTAAAAACTCAAACAACCACTGTTCTTAAACAACATTTAAAGCTCTCTTCATTAAACAAGCAATGATAAACCATTTTAAAACTAAGAACCACTGTTTACTTTTTAAAGCATTAAAAGAATAAAATGGAAAAGTCACTTGACAACAGAGGACATTTGAACAGCCTGGAGATGCTCAACTTCAGTCACCAGAGAAGATACAACACAGATACAAACCCAATGACCTACTACTGCCCCGGGTGCTGCCTCTTAAGGCTAAAATGACCCAGGCTCATGCACCACCTATTGGTGGTCAGGAAGAGCAGCTGAAAGTTCCCATGCACTGCTGAAGGTCATACAAACTGGTATTACCTCCTGAAGACTGTCTGGTGATATTTACAGATAAAATGCATAAACACTCTATACGCAAGAACCTCTTGCATTTTACAAACAGGAATTTATTCATGCATCCACTGAGAGGCTGGCATGAGAATTTCAATGAGCATTACCATTGGTATAGATCCATTTATGTAAGATTCAACAGGAAATTCTCTGAAGTGTTAGATGCTAGGTAAATGGTACTTTGGGTGAATGGAGTTAATAATGGAGATGCAAAAGGGGTTTGAGTGTTCTGATAATTTAGATTCTAGTTCCAGGTCTGTGCACCCTGAGTATTCACTGAGCTGTGCGCTGACAAATTAAGCTCATTTCTAAGTGTATGGTTAATAATTTAATTAAAAGTCATTTCCTCCCTCACCCCCCCCCCAAAGCATGTCAGATAAAAGTTCTGAGAGTTTGCCAAAGGTATTTCACTTGTCTGAAATGCATCAAGAAATGAAATGCAGGAAGAGAAAGGGTATGAAGGAAGGGAGAGAGGAGGTGTGGAGGCACACCTGAACACAATTCCTGTTTAACCAGAAGACTTGGTTGGAAATACAAATTTTGATATCAGTAAATATACGTATTTGTCATTAGACATTTCTGTGAAGCAGATGTACGCAGAGGCAATGTATGGGCTCCTTACAGAGCCATCAATTTTAGAACTAGGGATGGCTGAAGTTAAGATCACCTCTCTAGGAATTATGAGGGGAAAGTCAATGTTTATGTCTAGAAAAAAAGTCCTATGAACCAAAACCCAAGATTTGATGGCCTCAACAGAGAAGCTCAGTTAATAAATATATAAATAGATAGATAAATAAATTCACCATTAGTTCCATTACACAAAGCAAGTTAAGAATTTAAAAAATAGATGACTGAAGCCCACATCTAAGGCCTTTGATTGGGTAGTGAAACTACTCACCACAATTTGCTTTTTCGACCCCCGATATTTGTGGACAAGTGACCTTTATGAGGGCCTGTGAGACTACCATCAGGAAAGTTTTCTGGTTGCAAGAACATAAAAGTTTGCCTTATAAACAGTGTAACTCCTAAGCAGCAAGAGATTTATGTCTCTCTAAAGAAGGCCTTTTAAAAGCCAGCCTTTATCTCTGTCAAAAATGTGCTGAGTTCATTTACCACAGAATCCAAGCCAAGAAAAGGCCACTTGAGGCCTTTTTCTGAGGCCTAAGATGGACGGAGTCCCTAAGGCAAGGCAGCAAATGGTGGAGCACTGTCCACACAGACCCAAAGGCACATTGTGTAGAGGTTTGGGTTCTGTTTCTGTTGTTGCCTGGGTTGCCTTTCAGTGTTTACAGTTGAATCAAATGAGCATCTACAGGCTCAACTTTCTGGTCTTAGGATCCACTTACCACAGTTGTAAAAAGAAGGAAGAAAGTAGGAGGTCCTCACAGTCCCTGTGAGCTTACAAAACAGTCCATCTTTCCTTCTTCACAAGTCTATCCCAACCTGGGGAGCATTTAGCTACAAGGCAGCATTCCTCCATTTGAAATTCTTCTGGATGTTGAAATCAGAACATCTCTGACTTCTCCACATGCATCATTATCAAGCTCATCCCTGCATTTACAGCCCTGAGTTACTGCCCCAGAGGTGGAATCTCTTAGCCTTCAAAACATGTGTGTTGAGGAGTTTTGTGTACTTGACACAAGTTAGAGTCATTTTGGAAGAGGGACTCTCCATTGAGAAAATGCTTCTGTAAGATTGGCCCATAGACAAGTCTATGACGTACTTTCTTGATTGATTGATCTGGGAGGGCCCAGGCAGTTGTGGGCAGTGCTACCCCTAGGCAGGTAAGAAAGCAGGCTGAGCAAGCTATGAGGAGCAAGTCAGTAAGCAGCCTTCCTCTATGGCCTCAGCTTCAGAAGCTGCTTTTGGGTTTCTACCTTCAATTTCTGCCCTTACTCCTTCTCACTGATAGAGAGAACCTGAAAGTTGTAATTGTAAATAAACCTTTTCCTTCCCAAGGGTCGTGGTGTTTTCTCCCAGCAACAGAAACTCCAATTAAGACAACATATGACTGTCTATAATCTGTTCTTGTAAGTTATCAAGAAATTATTTCTACCTGGGTTCTATGTAGAATTGAACCCATGCAAGCCAAATTGCTCAGGCAAGAGGGTAATGCTACAGAGAGTTCGAAAGGATCCAAAGGCCTATATGTATCTGCAGGATATCCACAGACTGGCTAAGACCCATGTAGAGTATTCCCACTGAAGAAGGAATCTCATCCCATTCAGTTGGTTGTTTTATATCATCTAGGTGAAACTGACCAGGGACAAACATTTCTTGGAAAGACTAATGAATTCCCTTTAGCCATTATATTAAATCCTGCACAATGTCATACATCAATGATGTGGACAGAGGGAAGCTAACACACCCATGTACACCTTGGGCTCAGGGCGTGTGTGAAATGGCACAGTCATGCTTTCAGATTTCTTCCAGCTCTAATATTCCATAATTTAGAAGTAATTAAAATTTCCATTTCCTGTAAGTCCCTTTGTCAAATGTGGAATATTTAATGATCGGGCTAGTGCAGTAGTTAATAATATCACTTGATTAGCATAAAGGGGCATCCAGAACAGGAATAAGTACCTCAGCACTGATCCCTCTGGTAAGGCCTATCTACCTTTGAACAAAAATGTTGAGGAAGAAGTCAAGGAGGAGGCACACCATGACCCCTGAACTTCTCTGAGATTATTTTCTCATCTGTAAAGTAGAGACATTTCCAATCAACCCAAATGACTGATGAGAAAGCTAGATGAAACAGTGTAGGTACCGCGCTCACACTTTGACCACGCATCAACCTCTTTGGGAATCGTAATTGTTTTGTCACAGCTCCCCTGAGTTGGCAATTTGTTAATGAGTCCCTTAATAACCAGAAGTAAAATAAGTTAAAGCAATAATCACCTAAATTCCAGGAGACCAATTAATGAGGGAGAAGCAGAGGCAAGGCATTTAGGGTTTCCGGAAGGTATAGAATCAGTCTAAGGAAAGAAAATGAGGGAGGAAATTCCCCAATTGCCATAGGCTCTTCATACTCTTCTTTTAAGGTCACAAAATAAAACAAAATAGCTTTTGCTGAGGAACACAAGCTATTCTGAGCTTTGTGGATTAGGCAGTAGTTGGGTAGTAAACAGTGTAGCACTACCTAGCTACTGGGCTTCTTTATCAGAGCATATGGAACAAGAGGATTCTTCACTACACAGGGCACCAGAGAGCACTAAAGGACCCAGCTCCCCGCCCCGCCCCTGTCCATGAGATCAGGATTTGTCCAGCACCTTTCGGGTTATGGTGCCAAATGAAGACTCAAGATTACCTGGTGAGAAACTGAAAAGAAATCTAGAGTGACAATAACAGAGAACCAATCCCTGCTTGGTGCTTGGGATGTCACCCCAGACATTGACCAAGTCCCTCTTCCTGATACACACTCCCAGGCACTTCCTATAAGAGCATGCTAGTTCAAGGAAACTGAGGACCAAAAGTAAGCAGACTGACCAAACTCATTGCCCGCCCCCTCAAAAAAAAAAGGCAAATGCAGCAGTTCATTTATGTTTTCTGGTTCCATTTCAGCCTTTAGTTTTTAAACAAAAGCCTTAACTGAGGCACAGTAAATGGCAGAAACTTTAGTATGTTACAGATATTTTATTCTTTCCCTGTCTGTGGGCTTTTCTACTGGACCATTCTAGCTTGGTGTTTTCAAGGGTTTTCCCCATCGCAGCTGACATCGCATTTTACTTTCTGTTGGTCCCAAACACCCTACTGAACACATATACCACATTCTATTTATCCATCTATTACCAGTTAGACATTTGAGTTCTTTCTACTGTGGGGCTCATGTGAGCAATGCTGTTAGGAACATACTTATACCAGGGTTTCATTTGTTTGTGGACATGTTTTCTGTTCTTCTGGGGTCACACTTAAGTGTGGAATTGCTCAATCATATGTGTATTTGATGATGCAGAGACTGGCAGGATCTTTTCCAAAATGACCTCACTACTTTAAAGTTCCAACAGCAATGGAGAAAGGTTGCAGACCCCTCCAAAGCTCACACTGTGTCTGCCTCCTTGTTGCAGCTACTCTACTGGAACTGAAGTAGTAATATCTCTGGTTTTGATTTGCATTATCCTGAAAGCAAAAGGTGTTGAGCATGTGGTAAGGCTTATTGACCATTTCTGTATCTCCTGTGGAAAAATACCTGTTCAAATCCTTAGCCCATTTTTAAAATAAGAGAAGTGATCTTTTATTATTGATTTATGTGCTATTTATACACATTATTAGAGTCACAAAACTTTCCTGGTTCTATAAGTTGCCTTTTCATATTATTGATGGTATTCTTAGAAGCAGTGCCTTGTTCATTGTCTACAAAATTGTGAAATCGGGTTGGGGATTTAGCTCAGTGGCAGAGTGCTTGCCTAGCAAGCGCAAGGCCCTGGGTTGGATCCTCAGCTCCAAAAACAAACAAACAAAAAAAAATTGTGAAATCTCTAAATTTATACCTGTTATTTTTTTTCAGAAAGTTAATACTATAGTTTTGATCCATTTAAATGATAGGTTAATTTCATAGCCTAGTACACATTCTATCTTAGAAAATATTGCATGTGAATTGACAATGTTGTGTGTTCTGACGTTGAGTCGAAAGTGAGAAGGCTGTTAGGCAAAGCTTTCTATTTCTTTATTGATTCTCTGCCTACTTGTCCATCATAACGGAAGGTAAGGTATTGAAATTTCCTTCTAGTCTGTCCAATTTTTCTTTCATGGTTTTTAAGGTCTCTGGTAGTTAGAAACATTTATGGCTATAACTGTTGTATATTCTTCATAGACTGAGATATTTATTAATGAAAATAGCCATTTTATCTCTAATAAATTATTTTGTTTGCTCTAAGTCTGGGCTTTGAGGTGTTGGCAAGATGTGAAGTAAAGGCTCCTATCATCAATTTGAATGGACTTGAGTTTGATTCTTGAAATTCAGATAGTGAAAAGAAAGTTCTGATTCCTACCAGATGTTCTCAGACTGCCTCTTCTGCACCATGACACATGCACCCTCCCCAACACACACCCACACCCCAAATATATAAATGAATAAATAAAAATTTAGTTAAAAATCTAGAGGCTAGAGAGATGGTGTGGCAGTTAAGAGCTTCTTATATAGGATCCAGGTTTAATTTCAAGTATTCATTTCAGTTATCTTAACTGTAACTACAGCTCTGAAGGATGCCAACACAGTCACCTACACTTACATTGACACACGCACACTCAGACACACACTTGGATCTTGATTTTATTTCTATGTTTTCTAAAATTATTCAAATATATATGCATATATACATATATAGTTGAGTGTGTATGTGTGCGTGTGCGTGTGTGCGTGTGCGTGTGTGTGTATGTGTGTGTTTGTGTGTGTATTACTAGAAATTGAACCTAGGGTCTTATGAATGCTAGACAAACACTCTACCCTTGAACTATATCATCAGCTTAGTTTTTACTGTTTTAAAATCTGAGACAGGCTCTTAAAAAGTTGACCAAGCTGACTTGGAGTCCCTATTATTATCCAGGCATGCCACAAACTTTAGATCCTCTGTTTTAGCCTTCAAAATAGCTGGGCTTATGGGTTCAACCTTTGATCTCTAATCCAATAGTCTCTGCCTGCTGATTGGATTTCTTGTCCATTCATAGTTGATGTTTTTTATGAGGTCATAGAATTTGTCTCTGACATTTCATTGTTTTCTTTCTAAGCCCTATTTATTCTTTGTCTTATTCTTTCTCTGTTCATTTCTTTTGTAAGTGCCTATTTTCTGTTTTCTAATCTAACATTGTAATTCTTTATAATACAATTCTGATTTTTGCCACATCTTGAGCTTTCATTAGTGACTAACTTATCAGTACTCCAGCTAATTTATTACTAACAAGTACACAAGCATTGGAAAAAACAAACCTTACCTACGTAATTCCATCCCACCTTCCCCTTTGTGCATGTTTGTGAGTATATATATATATATATATATATATATATATATATATATATATATATGTGTGTGTGTGTGTGTGTATGTATGTATGTATATGTATATATTTATATATGTATAATCCAAATATGTTACAATGCAAACCATATATTTTACAAACTTTCCCTTATCAAATATAATCTGTACTGGAGAAAAGAGGAGACCAAGTCTGTATTCACCATCCTTTCTGCCATTTTTTATTCTCTCCATCCATTTGTTTCTATAGTCTTTTGTTACCATCTGGCACCATTTTTTATTCCAATATAGTTTTATTGCCAGCCATCTCCTTTGAACTGTTATTGTCAAATACATTACACTATCCAGTGTTACAATTGCACTATACTGCCTTATGTAATCATTTCTTATTTAATCACTTTATGATGAAATATATGCCCAATTATTATTTTAGCCATTTCAAATAGGCAACTCAGTGAAGCATAGTCACCACCTTGTGTAGCTATTGCTACCGTCCATCCTCTGATGTTGTCATCAGCCCAAACACAAACTCCATGGCCCATAAGCTATTCCTCTCAATAGCCACTAACAACCTCTATCCCACATTTTAACTCTAAGAACCTGCTTGTTCCAGATACCTCAAGTGAATGGAACTGTATAAATTTGTTTTTCATTTACAATACTGTATATGTTATAATATGTATCTATATATCATTCCATTTTATGACTGAATAAAATACAATATATGTGTGTGTGTGTGTGTGTGTGTGTGTGTGTGTGTGTGTATATATATCCATAAACTGTAAGGTATGTGTATGTGTGTGTGTGTGTGTGTGTGTGTGTGTGTGTGTGTGTATATATATATATATATATATATATATATATATATATATATATATGCATACATATATATGCATACATAAACACAGAGGCAAACACATTTCTACAGTACCACTCCTGTATTTTGATTCCTTTTATCAATCAATGGGCAAGGGAATTGTTCCTGCCTTCTAGATATTGTAGTACAGAAATAAATATTATTTTGAATCTTTATTTTAAATTCTTTTTGATCTGTACCTAGAAGTGGAATTCACTGAACTGTGGAGTAATTCTAGTTTGTCTAGTATTGCTTTTTAAATGAATGAGAAGAGGTGACATAGCATTTACATTCTCTTCTATTGCTATGCAATACCTCCAATGGTGATCTGTGCTTATTTATGTTGTTTTGAATTCATGTCTGGATTCTTTGGCTTCTGACACCAACCATTTCTCTTACTATTTCTTGGAAGGCAAGGCTGTGGGCTGTGAAACTTGTTTCTGTTTACCTAGAAAAATTTTTATCTCACTGTCATAATTCAAGGATAGTTTTGCTGGATATAAAACCATCAAAAGTAGTTTACTTGCAATGCTTTGAGCATTGCTTCTCGCCCCCACTGTTTCTGTCAAGTGGGAGAGGAGAGGAGTTACTGTTTTCAAGATTCCAGAGTTACTCCTCAATGTAATGAAGATGTTTTTAAGATAGATCCTAAAGACAGCTGCACGTTATTGTAAGTGTAATTAATGACACTTAGTTGCTCATGGGTAGCAGTCCTTTCGAGTCCTTGAAGTTTGTGATGAACCTAGGAGAGTGCTTACTCTCTAGCTAGCATTCTCTGGACTCTTTCTTCTCTGGTAAACTCGAATTCAGTCATTTGTTTCCTCTTAATTGCTTAGTTCCAAAGTCTCCATTCCATAAAAGAGTGCTAACCTCAAGGGTCCCCATAGTTTTCCAAAGAAAAAGGTCATTTGGGTGGCATTTAAGAACTTTCTGTTCTTGTGGACTTCTCCACATGCCTCTCCCAGAGTGGACCTTCCATTCAATGATCAATCAGAGACAAAAGGGATGGGGCCCAATTACTCTCAGCTTGTTTCAAGTGATGCTTGCATATCAGGGGTAGGAGCCTTATCTGGAGTGATGCTTATACACCAGGAGTGGGAGGTTGATAGGGAAAAGGAGCCTGACCTCTTGACTGTTCTTACCAGGAGCTGACCTGTGCAGTTCAGGTGTGGGGAGCATAAAATACACTGGCAGTCTGTCTGCTGGATAAGATATTGGATCCCTTCATTGGCAGCCAAAGGGAGAGGGACCCCCATCTTCCTGGCCACACCTGTCCCTAGTAGAGTTTCTAGGAACAGAAATACAGGGGTGGGGGAAGGGAGGGGGGTCAGTGTTCAGGTACCACACAATCCCTTATTGCTCATTCTGAGTTGTAGCCCATCCTCCCAAGCAATGCTTTCTTCATTTTCTATGTCCCCCGAGGCCAGAGAGTTGGGTTTTAGTTCAGAATCTCCACACTGTTACATTGGGAAATAATCTCTCCATGACCCCCACCTCCCTCCATACAATGTTCTGATGCCTTGGGGGAGCAGATGGAATACATTCTGGGTACTCTCTAGGTATCTTTAGGATACATTCCAGAATCAAGCAAGTCTCTGTGTTCTTTTGCATTATGTAAGAAGTTTGATATTTCAAATCCCTGTACTCTTTCCCAAACAAATGCCTTACTTAAAAGATAGCTGTTGTCAAGGGTATATACCTGAAGATGATTAAAAAGTAGTAAAAGCAACTAAACTGCCTAATTACCAACTCCCTGCTGAATCATCCCTTGCATGAAATAAATGTTTTCTTGGTCTGTGCAAGCTTCACAGCTTTCTCTATGATTATTCAGAGAGGCCCCACTCTGCTCTGCTTAAAAGCATACAATAGCTTAAATAACACCGAAATCTCCTCCAACACTCCCCCTAAAGGGTCAGCAATTATTAATGAAATGCAAGCCTCCCAACTTGCCAGCCAGAGATTAAAAGACATTTGCTCTGGAACAATCTCCCTCACTCAAATAAAAGAGACGAAGAAGGAAATTAAATTCCCGAAGAAATAAATTTTGACTGAAGTGAGAAATCACGCTAAGAAGTTAATTTAAGGCAGATGAAATTAATTTGGGTGACATTTATTCTATTTAGCAAAAAATAGTGACAAAACATATAGGCGCTCTGTGAGCCAGAGATAAGAGGCGAGTAATTTAAGGCTGGGCATAGCGGCGGTCTACAGCGATTTAATCCTTCTGCTACACGTCCCTTGTGACCTATCATTAAAGGTTTAAAGTAAAACTGACAATTATTATTAGCTAGTAATTGGATTTTGGAGATTCAGTATAAAGTTAGGATAATTTAAATGACTGTTGACATTGGAAAGATTATGTAAACGCTCTGAATCAGCTGAATTTATCAATTTATTTAGTCTTATAAAATGGAGTACACAAACCCAGCACCAGAAGGCCTGCAAGAGAGAGAGAGAGAGAGGGGTAGTGGATTTCTCAGAATCACCCTCAGGGAGCCGGTAGAAGCTTGGACTCAAGGGTCCTGAAGGAAAACACCCACACTGGCATGCCAAGTATCTGTCAAAGAGAGGGGCGCCCAGCTCCGCACCCTCCACACAGAGCAAGCAGAGAAATCACAGCATTCCAGGAGGGAAAGAAAAGTGTCATGAGCCACTATTTCATGATAGGGATTTTTAATCACAGTGACTGAGATTCAGAAACTAAAGAGGGCATCAAAACACATGACCGTCATTGGAGATCTACAGCAATGTCCTCTAGCTGTAGTAAATCAAATGAGTCTTTACTCCATAAATTCTGATACAAACCCAGCCTGTTCCTTTGTCCAACCACAAGCACCAAGCAAATTGGATTATTTAGAGGAATGCTTTACAAAATTAGTTCTGCTAAGAAGGCAATTGCATTAAAGGCAGGAGCAACATGGTGTCTTCACCAGCTGTACCAGATCCTGTTAATAGCCCCCTCACCTTTAAATGCTTTCTTAAAGGTAAGGTTTAGCTTCACTGTGAAATAATTACGTCTCCAGTTTTGCTGCAAGCAGGAGATGCTATTTCAAGCATCTCCTCAACTCAGCGCGCCTAGGCCATTATACTCTCAGTATATTGTATTAAAGAAATGGAAAAAAATGTGATCCATGATTTCTGTAGCTTAAAAAAATGTTTTAACCCTTAAAAATATGCATCCTTTTTAACATAATAACCCCACTTCTAAAATCACTCCTCAAGAATTAATTAAGGATCTGGGCTTGGATTTAGTGGGTTGGCCGGCAGGGGTGGTGTAGGGGTGGGGTTAAGAGTAAGGAACTGTTGGTGATGCTGCAGAGATGTCTCAGAAGACAAAGTCGTTACTGTCCAAGAATGAGACCCCGAGTACAGATCCTAGGCATCCATGCAAGGCTAGTGACAGCAGCATACAACTAATCCCATCATTCCTGCGGGAACATGGAAGACAGAGACAGCAGACTCCTTGGACACTCACAGGGTAGCTAGCCTGGTGTGTGTAGTAGCTAACAAGAGGTCCTGTCTCAAACAAGGTGGAAGGCGGGCACGACTACCTGAGGTTGACACACACACACACACACACACACACACACACACACACACACACGGGAGGGGTGGCGGAAGTGGGAGGTTCACACATTATGCAAAAGGTTCAAGGTTTAATCTTTGCTTATTTATACTTTGAATCTGTCTTTCAGCTTTCCCTTATGGTACTATCTCTATAGTTCCTAAGAACTGGGATGGGGGGTGTATTTTGTTACATTCTTATGATGGAGTGAATTGTGTAGCCATTAGACCCTATTCTCCAGAAGAATGAACACACACACACACATACTCTCTCTCTCCACACACACACACACACACACACACACACACACACACACACACAAATATATATATATATATATAAGATTGATATATGTGATATATATAAATATACATGTGATTTTACATAAAATATATTGTATATATGATATATACATATATGTGTGTATATGTATATATACATTTATATTCATATAAGATGTGTATATGTATATATATACATTTATATTTATATAAAATGTATATATAAGGAGAGAGAGAGACAGAGAGAGAGAGACAGAGACAGAGACAGAGAGAGACAGAGACAGAGAGAGACAGAGATAGATAGTAAGATAGAGAGAGAGATCGATCTGCTGTTAGGCAATAAATAGCCAGGCAGGATCTAACTCTTTTGGGCTGCAGGGGTTTGTTCTATGGGCTGTGATACCAGGGCTGTGATTAGTAGTTCAAATTTCTTCTTCACCAGCAGACACATTAGCTTCTCCTCCACAGGACACCATAGCAGGAAATGGAGGCTGCCAGGGATGTTCCTCTGGCTTCCCCATATTCCCAGCACCAGTCCCAATGAATCAACTCTGCTCCAAGCCACTAGTGCATCTCATTCTGAAGAGGTCTGGTCCGAATCCTGAAGACTCCTTGCTCAACTTTCAGGTACTAACTTCCCCTTCTTCCTTTACTGCTCCGCCTCCAAGGACATAGAACCTACTTCGTGCAGAGATCATCTCTCTTATTTCAATCTTCCCTCTCTTCTTGCCCTGCTTTCTTATAGGCTGACCAATGTCCCCCAAAGAGTCATTTGTTGTTGAGGTTCTGTTTTTGTTGTTGTTACCTTTTTAAGTATTTTTGCTGCTTCTAGTTCAATGTGGGTTTTTTATTTAAAATTTTAATTAGCATACATAGTTTTAAGTTTCATTGTGACATTTTCAAATAACAAAATGTTTTTTTTTTTCCATTCTCTGCCTGCCCTCTTTTCTCTCCTGACCCACTAATGCCATTATCCTATAAAGTACATGTTCCTTGGGGTGGGTGTCCATATGACACTAATTAAAGTCAAATAAAGCATTGGAGTAGACACTTAGCTCATTAGTGGTATCCTTATAAGAAAAGGGGACTTGAACACAGGTATCCCCAGAGAGAAGACCATAAGAAGGCACAAGGAAATGGTCAGCCTAGCAGAGGCTTATACAAAAGTTCCCCTCAATCCTCTCAGAAGGAGTCCACCCACTGAATACCTTAGGGTTCCAGCCTTCACAACTGTGAGAAATTAAATGCCCTGGCTTATGCACCTAGTCTATGATATTGACGTACTTTTCCAATTCCCATATTGAACTATTTTTGTCAAGAGAACTCAAATGGTCATGCCCAGATGTGTGTATTCCTTAGAGACAGATGCACAAAGGTGTGTTTGAGGGTTGTTTGGGATATGCCCTTGATGTGCCTCTACTGTGGTCATTGTATTAAGATCAACCAGACTACTGTTGAGGTTGGCTGTTTCTTGTACCATCTGCCTCAGAGGGACAAGATGCAGCTAGCCTTCCTCATTAGTCAAGGCTCCAAGGTCCGTAGAGCAGGAGATGGTGACCAGGTGCACTTACAGAAAGGAAGAAAATTTCTACCAGGGCTTAAATGTGAATCTCCAGTCACAGGGCCTGGACAGTAGCCTTTTCTAAATTTAATTCTTGGCCTTCACATTCACATAACTGAAGATGTTGCCGGTAGTTCCAAAGCCTTGGCATCATAGGAGACTAGCTGACTGATTTCAAATGTGATATCAACAAAGCACAATGAAACAGACATTGTCTATTAATTGCCCCCAGGAAAAGAAATTATACTGGGTTTAAATTATCCAGTACACACACACACACACACACACAAAAAAAATCCCAAGTTGGATGGGGTAGTCAAAAGAAACCATGAAAAGATGCCTATCTGTAAATGCTATTTGAGTTCTGGGGCTCCTAACTAAAAGCTACCAAGACATCACAGACTTGATTCCTATTCCTGTATATCTTCCTGATGAATGTGAATATTAGGTAATAAATCTCTATAGAAGACAAAATGTTTAAATTTAATTAATGTCATAATGAGAATATCCTAGAACGGGCTGTTAGGTGACCAAGTGTCTTGTCTACAAAAATAAAGACTGATGCTAATCTTGGCTACTCACTTCTCTTTGCCTCTGGCAAACAGTTACATTCATGGCTTCTCTGTACCAGTGGTAACTTCTTTCATGTGCTCACATGTCTACTCAAGTCCTTTTAAATATGGAGAAGGGCTTCCCTATGTCTGAGGTCAAAGTGCAAATCATACTCCCCCTTTCTCTTAAGCATGCCTCTCGTGTGAGATAATCTTCTTGTATACTGTAAAGATGGGTCTCTGCCTAAAGCACCTTCAGAGCTAAAGGGCCAATAGCTAGGCAGGAGAGAATAGATGGGACTTGTGAGCAGAGAGAGGAACTCAGGGTTAGAATCTGGAGTGGCAGGATACACTGAAGAGACATGGAGGAGTCAGGCATACAGAATGGAGGAAAGGTAAAGAGCCATAAAGCAGAATGTAGATTAATAAAAACAGGTTAATTTAAGTGATAAGAGCTAGTTGGGAACAAGACTTAGCAAAAGGCCACGTTTCCATAATTGATTATAAGTCTCCATGTCATTATTTGGGATTTGGCAGTCCAAAGGAAGTCCAACTATATTTGGTGTGCAGTGTGGAGGCCCGGCCTACATATGCAAACATGTGGTCTGAGAAAGCCGAGAAATGCCCTGGACAATGACCCACTGCTCAAGGCTTACAGAGATGTAGCTCCTTCAAGAGGACCTGCTAGGCAGCTGGCACCTGAAAGGTGCCCAGAGAAAGTCTCCCAAGAGATGATCATCCACACACGTGTTAAGTATGGATGCATGAAGAGTCACATCTATTTCCTATGACGGACGGCAGTGAAGAAATGAGAGGAAATAGATAAAATAGAAACCTAGAGATTATGCAGAAGTCTTATTTTGCCTCATTCTAATTCAACAGTGTTCTAGATGGAGCTGCTCATTGGGAAGTTATGGGGTATTTGAACTTAGTCTATTCTCCTATCTCTGCTCTTCTTTTTGCTCAAAGGGCTTCACAATCATATAGAGGTGCAGAGAAAAAGATAGCCCATCTGTAAAGACCAATAAGCAGGCCTTAGTTAAAGTGCCTAGTGGTAGTGTCTTTCCTAGCATTCACCCAAGGACCCCAAGACTTCTAATGTGAAAAACCATTTTTACCATGGAGGGCTTTTTCTAAGTTCTTTGCTGTAGGTGTGTTGATTAGATACCAAGGCGTCTTAGTTAGAATTTGAACTGCTGTGAAAAGACACCATGACCACAGCAACTCTTATAAAGGAAAAAGTTTAATTTGGGTGGTTTGCAGTTTCAGAGGTTTTAGTCCATTATCATCAGGGTGGAAAACACGATGGCATGCAGGCAGGCACATTGCTGGAGAAGGAGCTGAGAGTTCTACATCTTGATCTGCAGGCAACAGGAAGTGAAATGTGACACTGGGTGTAGCTTGAGAAGGAGAGCTCAAAGCCCACTCGACAGTGACACACTTCCTCAACAAGGCCACACCTCCTAACAATGCCTTTTGGGGGCCATGTTCTTTCAAACAACCATACAAGCCATGCTAATGTCTCAGCACTTGCTCTTTCAAGCCTCTTGTGTGCAACCCTTACACTTCCAGTTCATCTGGCCTCTAGCACGGTACTAATATCTCTCCCTGGAACATTATTCCTTGCCCTCTTCATCTACAACTAACTCCATTTTTTCCTTTAAACTTTAGAACAGATATCATTTCTTCCAGGAAGCTCTTACTACCTTTCGTATATGCTCCTCCCTAATCCAGTATGTCTCCAGCTATGACTCTATCATGTCTCCACCAGAACCCTTCCATAGAAGTGGACTCTCTGCATGTGTCACACCAATATCCCCCTGCTATGGACTCTTCAAGAGTAGGGGATTGAGGCAGGTAGCACTGGGCCAAGCCTTGAGCAAACAAAGAGCTTTGACATGTGCAAAGAGCTCTGTGGCCAGAGGAAACCTGATCCAGAAGCTCCAAACCAAAAGATGATAACATGCAGCCTGGAGCCAGCCAAGAAATGCCACAGCAGCTAGGAACAATAGCCTGCCAAAAAGCCATATATATAAATCTCAGCTCTTTGTTTAATAAATGAGAGCTTTCTTGCAGCCTCCAAGAGTCTACATCATTGACTCTGCATCTACCTACACCCTGCCCCATAGGATCAGAGACAGCAGGACCCCAGCTGCAGAGCCAGCAATAGGGGGTGGTAATATTTGTTCTGCATCAACCTTCCACCACTTCTTAGAAGAATGCAGGTACATTGTGTGTTGTTGTTCTGAATGAAATGGCTCCCATAAGCCCATAGGGAATGGCATTATTGAAGGTGTGGCCTTGTTGGAGTAGGCCTTATTGGAGGAAGTGTACCACATAAGGTGGGCTTTGAGGTTTCAGAAGATCAAGGCAGGCCCAGTGTCACACTCTCTCTTGCTGCCTACAGATCCAGATGTAAAACTCTCAGATATTTTTCAAGCACCATGCTTGCCCATATGTTACCATGCCTTCTGCCATGCTGGTAATGGACTAAACCTCTGAACTGTAAGCCAACCCCACTTAAATGTTTTCCTTTATAAGAGTTCCATGGTCATGATGTCTCTTTATGACAATAGAAACCCTAACTAAGATAGAAGTTGATATCAGGGACTGGGGTATTGCTATGACAGGCTAGACAATACTTTTGTTTAGAAGAATGTGGACTTCGTGACTCTGGATTAGAAAAGCAGTTAAACTCTTTAAGTGGGGGCTTAATGGGCTGTCCCAGTAGGAACATGGAAGACAGTGGTGCTGAGAGTGATTTGAACTCATGGGGCCTAGCTCAAGAGGTTTCAGAGGAGAATTTTTATATGTGGCCTAGAGACTGTTCTCATATTTTGGCACAGAATGTGGCTGCATTTTGCCTTTGTCAGAAAAGTCTACCTGAGGCTAAACTGAGGAGTTCTGAATTAACTGTGTTGGCAGAGGAAATCTCAAAACAGCTTAGAATTGACATTGTCATGTGGTTATTAGTGTTCACCCTTATGCAGATCTATTATGAAAAGGGGCAACCTGAGCAAAGAAAAATATAAATTCTACAGTTGGATGAGAAAAGGAACACCAGGAAGTATAAACAGATGAAAGAAAACTCTGATGCTAAGTGGAATAAAGGGAGTGGTGACTTCAGAGCACTCAGCTAAGCTTCCAACTTATGGAAAGGAATGAAAGAAAAGCTTAAGACCAGGCATGAGGTGCACACTTTTAATCCCAGCATTTAGAAGGCAGAGGCTGAGAGATCTCTGAGTTCAATGCCAGCCTGGTCTACAAAGCAAATTCCAGGACAGCCACATAAAAACAGAAAGTTGGTGAAAGTACATTTGAATGAGGGGTCTATGTTCTAGCGCCAGCAAACAGCAGAACTTGGCAGCTTTAGCCATGTGGTTCTGTCTTTAGAGTCAAGGATATAAAGGGGTTATGGGATCTTCCTCCTTGATTATAGAAAACTACTGAGGCTAGGTATGTGTTAGTGGTGTCCTTGCATGGAGGCCTAGTGAGGCCATTACATGAAGCCTGGATTCTATTGGAGACCTCAAGATATTGGAGATACCAGAGTGGCAGGATACTTGCTGAGCAGAGCTGCTAACAGGGAGTGGAATCAGCCACTGAGTAAGAAGTGTGTTGCATTCAACAAAGCTAAAAAGACCTGGAAATCTGAAGAGCACTTTGACATCAGACATGGAGATGCAGAGTTTGGAGTTTGCCTGGCTGGTTCTCAGTCTTGCTTTAGTTCAGTATTTCCTTATTATGTTCCTCCCTCTTGGAAAGGTGATGTATATCCTATGCTATTATATGTTGGAAGTATATGTGATCTGCTTTTTCATTTTGATTTTATAGGGGATTACAGTTAAGAAATTACATGATTCCCAGAAAAGACTTTAAACTCTAGACTTTTAAACAGGGTTGAAACTGTTACAGACTATGGAATCTTTTTGAAATTGGACTAAATGCATTTTGCATTATGATATGGCTAAAAGCCTATGGGGGCCCGGGAGTGGAATTTGTTGGTTTTAATGAACTAGCCCCCACAGGCCCATAAGATATGGCAGTACTGGAGGTATGGCTGGTCTTGTTGAAGTAGGTGTGGTATGGTTGGAGGAAATGTGTCACATGTGGGCTTTGAGGTTTCAGAAGCTCAAGCCAGGCTTGGTGGCTCACTTGCTCTTCCTGCTGCCTGTCAAATCTGGATATAGAACTCTTGGCTTCCTCTCAAGCACCAAGTCTGCCTGCATGCCACCATGATCCCCACCTTACTGATAATAGACTAAACCTCTGAACTGGGAACCATCCCCCAATTAAATGTTTTCCTTCATTACAATTGCCATGGTCATAGATTCTCTTCACAGCAATAGAAACCCTAACTAGACACTGTGCTTGACAAGTAGATGTTCACTAAGGACTATCTATCAGGAATCTCAAAGTGCATCTCTCAAGGCTCTTGCAATGGAAAAATGTATCAACACAGTTTCTTTGGAGCGATAGAAGACAATCTTATTGTTTTTTGTACACTTTTTGTATAGCAAGGGAAGCAACCTTCCTACAAAATTCACCATAATGTAACAAAAGGGTGAGGTGGTCCTGTAGCTGTCTGTGCTCCTCCTTTGAATCACCCCCTCCCATATCCAGCATTCCTCTTCACTGGGTCTCTGAAGTTAGTTCAGGCATCTGCTCAGGTCCACTAAGGCTCCCACTGAAAACAGTGTTGCTTTGGCCTGGAAGAAGTAAATTACAAAGTGAGCCTGTCATCACACTGAGTCTGAGTACCCATCTCCCTCTGGTCTGTTGGGCTGGGACCCCATAAGATCCTGGTGGTAACTCAAGCATCCCATAAACTTTAGTGTCAGGAAGAGGCCCCTTCAGGTTGACAGCTCTGTCTTCTGACTTACTGTCACCTCTCTTTCCCAGGTCCCCCACAAAATCACTGGCCCTGCTTGCAGCTCATCTTACTGTTGTTGGCTGTTCTCCCGGGGGACTGACTGCATCTGGCTCACAATGACAGCTCTGAAGTTGTGCCTTGAGTTTTCGGGCTCCCACAGCTCTAGGGCTCTTTCAGGACTTCCTCTGGGAAGAGACAAGTGCTGATCAGTTATAGGGGGGGAAGGCCCAATGGCCATCCCAAGCTGCAGCCAGCTTAACCAAGGGACTAGTGAGCTAATAACAAATCAATCCTAAGAGATCCCTTCTAGGGTCCTGAACTAATAACTCGCCAGCTTTATGCATTCCCGCTCTGTGTGCCGTCTCAGCTGGGTGGGAGGAATGAGGCCCTTGCGAGGTTATTGAGCACAGCATCTGCACGGGCAAACAGTGGGAAGTGATTTAGCAGCCACACAGGTGTTTTCTTTAATTAGGCACTATAGGGAGTGCTTGCTGAGCTCCACACCCCCACTGTTCCCATGTGCTTTCCTGGTCATCCGTGGCAGGATGCACTGGGGAACTGGAAAGAGTTGCTGAGGTCTGGCTGAAGCACTTCCTGCCAGACAAGAGACTTGAATTCCGTCAACTGGGCCTCCTTGAAAGGCAAGTCCAGGAAGAGGAATGCCCACTCCTCTCTTCCCAGGCACAGACCGTGCAGGGATGTCAGGAGAGCTGTGTGATGGAGAGAATCACAATTCTCACCACTTGGTTTGGACATGGCTAGAACAGTTAGCTGCCTTACCAAACCTCAAAGCAACTTGAAGTGATGGGCATAGGAAGATGGTGCTCAAGAGGACCTAAGTGAGGAAGATGAGTGTGGATCTTCCACCAGTCAGTGGACCTTTAGGCATTGTCTACAGGGCCCTGCTTATTACCAGTACCCAGCTATTGAAAACTAAGGCTTATACTCTACTTTGCCTTGTGTGAAGAAATGGAGTACACTTGGATATACAACAGAGAGTCATGTCTTTCATTCCCCAGGTGAGTTCCAAGAGATCCTTCTAGCCTCCTTTTCAAACATCCATGTGCACATGAATCACCTCAGCTCTTGCAAAAAAAAAATGCAGATTCTGATGGAGCAGGGTTCTGGGGTCCAGGTGAGTTTGGGGATGACCCTTTGAGTATGGAAGAAAGCGAACACCAGGCAGTGCCCCTCAGTAGGCAGAACCTCTCATAAGAGTTGGACATGTTCCTGGTTCTTTTGGTTCACAGCACTCTGTTCTCTTTATATTGGGAGCTTTATTTCAGTCTTATGACACTCCCCAAACACACTTATGGTTCTATACTTAAGACACACTACCAATGGGGATGGATAGTTTCTGACAACCAGTAAGTGTGATGCCAGGCCTCCATATTTTTTATGAAGGATCCTCAAGGCAACATCCTGCAAAAACCAGTGGGTTGCTATAGAAATCTGGGTGCTCACAGCCCGCTACCCACAAGCTGTGTGAAAACTGGATTCATCTTTCAGGAGAGTTCATGAGCAGTAGAATCTATTCACTGTAGTCTCCATCTGAGACTCCAAAGGTTTCCCATTGGATAAGAATTTGAGAGGATGACTTAAACATGTCTCCATGACACACTGTGACAACTATATGGTATGGAAGCATGTTCTCATGGAACTTTACTATTCCATACAATCCAAGAATAGCCCCAGCTCTTCCCAGGACAAGGTATGTTTGAGAGAATGTGATTGTGAAGATGTGGCCCTTTGAGTTTTACATTGTGTTCAGAATAGTTTTAAACACAAACTAATTTAGTCCTCTGATACCTGGGAAAGGAGGTGTTCTTGCCCCTGTTTTATTAATGAATGCATGGTGACTTAAGGAATTAAGGAAGGTCTCCAGATCCTAATAATAAAAACACCAGAGCAGGATGGGAACATTGGTTTCATTAGTCTAAATATAGCACTCTGGGCAAGTTGCATACTTTCGAAGTAAGCATGAAATCATCCCTTTATAGACGTGAAGAGGAGAGAGGAGGTCACTGTGTAGTGTATTGCAGGGCCAACAAATACAAGAACAAGCTTTCTTCTGGGATTTTAGAGACTAGAAGTACTAGGTCTTTTAGTCCAGTGAAAGGTAACTTCCTTTCTCTGTGATTTCCAACTTTCACAACACATATTACCCCATGTTTTCTTGGCTAGTATAATTCCTATGATACTGTGCTTGGCTTTCTAGGAGATGCTAGAAAGGTTCAAAGTTATTCCTAACAGAAAGACTTTTACTACTTACAAGGGAAAAATAAAAACCAAAATCATCGGAAATAAGCATAGAGGCTGAGACTATCCAGAGATCCTAACTGTCTTAGTCAGTGTTCTATTGCTGTGAAGAGACACTGTGACAAAGGCAACTCTTATGAAGGAAATCATTTAACTGGGACTGGCTTACAGTTTCAGAGGTTTAGTTCATTATCCTCATGGCAGAAAGCCTGGCGGCAGGCAGGCAGATATAGTGCTGGAGAGTGACTGAGAGTTCTACATCTGGATCTGCAGGCAGCAGGAAGAGAGAGACACTGGGCCTGGCTTGAGCATTTGAAACCTCAAAACCCACCCCCAGTGACATACTTCCTCCAACAAGGCCACACCTACTCCAACAAAATCACACTTCCTAATCTCTTTTAAGTAGCACCACTCTCTAATGGCCTGGCATTCAAACATCTGAACATATGGGGGCCATTCTTATCCAAACTACCACAACAACTGATGGAGGCTGACCCCTTTCACTTGGTCCTAGATTAGCAATTAACTGTTAGAAATATAGTATTCTGAGTCCTAGACCTACTTAATCAGAAACTTTGAGTGTACAGACCAGTTTTACCATCTCTAGAGAGTTACAGTGATTCTGACACATGCTGGAGTTCTGAAAATACTGACAAAGGATACAATTTTACCACCAGGGGTTTTGTTTGTTGTTTGTTTGGAAGTTCACTTGTTAACTCGACTCTGTAATAAAGTTTGACAACCACAGATGTGGAAGACAAGAACGACTAGCCTTTAAGGCAGATGTTACAAACCAATAACTAAGTAAGAGGCACATGGTGGGAGATTTGAACTTTAGACTAAAATTATACCCTCCAAGTGTCTCAGATGCTTCATGTTCTTCGCCTACTGTGGTAGAGGCTCTTCATATCTTTATGAGTGCACTGTAAAATCTTTCTAACTTTCTCATTGCTTTGATAAAAATACTAGGACAAAAGCAAATTAAGGGAAAAGGGCTTGTTTTGGTTTATGGTTCCAGAGGGAGACAGTCCATAAGAGTGGGGAAGACATAGCTACAGACAAGATAGGTTATAATGGAGCACCAGGCTGGAGCACCAGGCTGGAGCACCTGGCTGGCTGGTCACATTGTACCCACACTCAGGAAGAAGAAAACAATCAGTCTGGAAATGAAGCCAGACTATAAAGCCTCAAAGTCTGCTCCTCAGACCCCAGGACTCATTTATGCCATTGAGGCTCCACCCCCTGACGATGCTACAACCTTCCCAAATAGTGCCGCTGAGTGTGTAACCACTTGAGCCTGCGGGGATATTTCACAATCAAACCACAACACAAAGAGAGTGTCCAGTGAACATCCATTGCCTATGCTCAGAGGGCAGACAAATGTCAGTTACTTCTTTGGAGAATAGGCCTATGAGGCACCTGAGTTATCAGCCAGCATCTCCAACAACCTAACAACCACCCTCTTCTTTCCCCCGTTTCCCCCTCACTCAACCACACACATTGCAATGATACCAAAGCACGTAAAGCATTTATTAACCAGCATGAAATCCATTTAACGCTTCTCTGGATGCACTAATTAGCTTTTGTATTTGGGGGCAGAACAATGCAGAACAGAAAAGCAAAATCCAGGGTTTATTAACAGTCTGTGCAACTATTTGGATTTCTCCACAAGGTCCTGAACTCCACCTCCACAGTCAGTCCCAAATGGTCGAGAAAAGTTCCTTTAAGAGAGGATGGAGGTAGAAATCTGGAGTCAAAAATAATAAACACTGGTAATGGGCAATCTATCTGCGGGACTTCATCCTCATCTACAAAGTTGCCATTTCCATTAATAAACATCTCCAGGAACATTACAATTCCTTTGGAAAATCAAAAGTGCTTGGCAAGGAGGTTTTGATTTCTAGCCAGCCCTTATTTGGTGCTGTGTACAGAGAGGATCTGTTAAGCTTCATGCAATTAGCAGGCCAAGAGGAGCACTGAGCGGGGGATATTTTGTAGTTCATTGAATCATACCAAATCTGAGTCTATTTACCAAAAGGAATAAGAAATGTGTGTCTGGCTAGGCTCTTATTAGCAGCTGGAGAAAACCTTCACATTTCACTGACTCACTGTTATTTTGTCTTGACACCTGGAATTCACCAACAGAAGGGTGGCAGGCTGCAAAGTCTCAGGCTGGGTTTATAGGCTGGGGAAGTTGGCTTCATAGATGTGTTAAGCCAAAGAAGTTACAGAATTAAGACTTCAGAGGCCAAGTGCAGCTGTGTGCCTGACCAGAACCTTTCTGCAGTGTAATGATCATAGGACATCTATACCTGATAGAGCATTGAGGCTACTCCTTAAAGGTAGGTACATAGATGATTAAGTCTCACTACATCACTTATCCAAAAGAAATAATTTAAGCTTCCCCCAACCTATCCATCCCTGGGTCTGAAAATCCAAGTGTTAGTTGGTTCTGTTATGTGTCCATTACAGTAAGATGGCCAGACCAATTGACTGAAAGATTTTGACTACAGTATCAATATAGTTGTCTTCAAATAAGCTATCAATGTGCCATTTTGTATTCATCTAAATGTTTACACACAATTAAAAAATAACAGCATGTTTTTCAAAGATTGATTGCTATTAGAAATGAAACCAGTATTACATATCCAATGCATGTTATTGCTGCAGCTCCAGAGATTTATTACAATGTCAAGGTGGAATATAAAATCCAACAATCCATCCTTATCTGGAGGAGAGGGCTGGCTCTCCTCCATAGGGGTTCAGACTGCAAAGGTACACACAACAGTTGTACCTTGAGGCCAACTTTTTTATAATTAAAAAAACCACAGTCAGTGGTTTTGGAAAGCAGTAGAGTTGTGGAAAACAAACAAACAAACAAAAGCAAGCTTTAGTCCAAGTTAAATGGCCTAGGAAATTATGCATTTCTATCGGGTCTGATAGGGAAGATCCAGGCTGAGCAAGAACCCACTCGTTTTCCTCAGGTAACATGCCATCTACTCAGTATATAATGATTCCCCAAGACAGGAGGCCTTTAATATTTATCATCATTGTAGCTAATATAAATGTTTACCACTGAGTCTTAACATATGTGGTAGCTAATTCTATAGCAAATACTGAGCCATTGCTGCTAGGGGAATACATGGTTAGGTTCCTAAAGGCCTCTGATCATGGCATTTTCTATTGGTTGATTAAGATATCACCTTAGAAAGATGGTTCAGTTGGTAATGCATTTGCCCCTCAAACATAAGGAAGAGAGTCTTGATCCCCAGTACCCACATTAAAGTCAGAGATACAGCATCATGGACCTGCAACCCCAGCTTGGGGGTGGAGGGGCCAAGAGGAGACAGGCAGATCTCTGGAGCTTATTGGATAGCCAGCCTAGCCTAATAGTTGAGCTCCACGTTCAATGAGAGAGCCAGTCTCAAAATTGGGTGGAGAATACTAAGGAAGAAACCTGTTGCCCATCTCTGGCTTCTACATGCATGGCCACAGACAGGCATGCATATATACCTGCAGTCACACGTGCATATTCCACACTCAAACATGCCCTCCTAACACAAAAGATATAACCTTGCTTCTTATGTGAAACTTATTTTATATGCCATTTTGATTAGTTAATATCAAACTTATGGCCAACAGCACAGATACTCCTCTGTGACCAATACTTAATCTAACAGTGTGCTCATCTGCAAGGACACATCCTGGCATCATCATTTTGGGGATACTACATAGCACTTTGGTACTATGGGGTGATGTGAAAGGGCAAAATCACCAACCCAAATCACACTGCAGTGAAAACCACAGCGGGCATGTAGCCCGTGGGAAAAACTCTGGTTGACAGCTTGAGAGCTGAGACAAGGAACAGATCATAATCTTGTTCAACCTCAGGTCAGAATAAGCACACTGGGAAACTCAAGTACTCTGAACATGTCTGTGAATGACACAGAGTGTATTCCAGGAGCACTGACCATGCGGTTACAAATGCTAGTGACTAGGCCGATTTGCAATCCAACATGCAAGAATAATAAGGATTACCATGCACGACCTGAACTGCCACTGACCCAGAGAAGAGAAAGAAAAAGTATTGAACTTGGAAAAGTTTGGAACCCCCAATTCGCTCTGCTGATGGGAAATAGGTACCCAGATCCATATTGGTCTGCAATAGCAGCAAGCATGAAGGGATGCTAAGGCCAGGGCCATGAAAATGTTTTGTTGAAACAAAACGTCACTATGACTATGCAATGACAAAGGCACAACAAGAAAACAGACAAGTTATAGCGAATGTCACAATTAACACAACAGTGGTAGAGCTCCTTAATCTCCTTGGCTCAGCCACTATCTTCCTCCATAAACCAAAGATGGGGATGGAACAGCAAAAATTCGCCCAAGATTTGTTCAGCATCGGGGGAATGTTTTAGAACATTAAGACATAAAAGAAGCAACAGAAAAATGAAGAATTTCCTTTGAGAGGTCTCTGGACCACAAGTGGGTGGCTGAAACAGGGTGGGCTCTTTTGAACACTGGGTTGTAAGATCTTAACTCTGTATCTCAGCCTTTCTTCAGAAATACCTACCACCCTTCCACAAAAGCCTTCTCTTTGCCATCCTTGAGCACTTCTTTTAAGTTGCTACCTTATGCAAAGCGCTGCCTCAGCTCCAGGGCCTTCACAACATGTGTTTCCTGGGCATAGTGCTGGGCTGTGGTATGGCAGGGTCCTCTGTCATTGCTTTCTGATGACTGGGCATGCTCCAGCTCAGGAACCTAACCTCCCACTGTGTTCTATTTCCTGTGGGAACTTAGCAGACAGTAGATGCTAAGCATGTTCTCTGACTGCCATGGTAAAACTTTAGATTAGTGATGTTCTGGGAAGGCTTAATTACAAAATACACATGATGAGTTAAGTATAAATGGCGGGAAGATGTCCTCAACCCATTCATCTACAGAAGACAGGCTCATGACCCAACCACACATGGATATTAAATTTGGCTACTACCCTTACTTTTGGTGGCATCAGGAACAAGAGAGAAACCAGATGACAATTTCTGAGTAGGATAGTGTGCATAGAGGTGGTCTCTGAGAGATATGCATGGCAGTCCTCAAATCCTACAACTCAGGCCCATGCACTATCATTCACATAGTGGAGGGCAGGGGTCTAAGGCAGTAGAACACAGTAGACATAGTGGGTGTGAGGTTATAGGTTTGTTATCCATTACCCCCAAACAAAACAAATGAACAAACAACCAATAACAATAACAAAAGCAAAACACAAAAACAAATAGAAATGCAGTTCTTACAGCTGGACTCCCTGGGCCTGCCATCTTAGGTAAAAGTGTCTCTCTGACATTCTTCTCCACCACCTTCCTCATACAACCCAAACAACAGGGCACATCTGTTGGAGCTTTCTTTCCAGCCTTCATGGGCTTCTGGTTCTTCCACGTATTGGGTGAGAGGATCTGGGACTAGGTGCTGCCCTTCTCTCTGTGACATACCCAAGCCAGAAAGGTGGTGGGGACCACTCCCTGTCACTCTGATACCCTCATCCACTGCGACCTAGAGTATGAAGCTCAGATACACAGCAAAACCAGTAAGGTTTGCAGCAGAAATTTGGGTTTTTTTTGGGGGTGGTGGTGGTGAACGGGCCTTCTTAAAATGGGCTTGCTCTGAGACCAGCATAGCCCAACCTGTTAGCTAAGCTGTTTAAGGGAAAGGAGCCAGACTAATACATCAGGGTTCAGGTTAATATGCATTCATTCCTGAGGTTCCTGAGCAGTATTAAAGTTTTGTTCCTCTCTACATCAACCTCTAAGCAGAGTCCTACCTGAAGACCCAGCAAGGAAGGTAACCAGCAGAATGTAGGGTCACCTAGGATCATCTTGGGCACAGGGGCACTGAAGACTAGACTTTTGCATCAATCCACTATCTTTAATATACCTTACGTTTTCCATGTACCCCAAGAGACTTGGGCATTGGGTGAAAAGTTGGAATACGATCCTTTAACACTACCATTCACCCCATTTCAGCAATGCTGGAGGGTTTTAGAGGTTCTTTTGAAAGGCAGCAAATAGTTTTTGATTCCAGGAGTGATTTCTTCTGTTTATAAAATCTTTCTCGCCCTTTCCTCCAGACTTCATCTTGGAGGGATTCCAATGACAAGCAGGACAACATGACCTTTAATAGCCTTTTCACCCCAGGATGAGGAAGTCACACACACTCTAACCCTCCCATACTCTCTGAGCTTGCTCTCCCAACCCGTGAGGTGGGAAAAAAGGACAGGGGAAATAAACTAGGCCATTAGAAAGCTGAATCTCTAGCCTGGATTCTCCATCAAGGAGAAACATGAAAACCCCATCCATGCTGGTCCTTCTCCCTGAAGCCCCAACCAACCCTCTTCCTGTTTCTGTGAAATATCATAATTTGTTATTCAGCAAAGCCAGAAGATTACAAATAGTCGTGGCAGTTTCCAGAAAAGTCTACACTGTCATTGGGCACAACTGGGAAATCCACACAGCTGGCTCACAGATAGGAAAATGGAAAATACAAAGGATAGGCGGCCAAAGCCAAGGAGAAAGGAGCAGCTTGCCTCCAGTTGAGTGAACACAGACCAAAATCACCTTCCGTTTTCATTTTCAGTCCTGTGCGTTTAAAGGAAAGTCAGGCCTTTCAAAACAATCGTTCATTATTGTATGTTTTCTGTTTGCTTTTTTAGGATAGCCAAGTTGGGGCAAAGACTAGTGTTGCCTCAGCCATGCTGACAGTGTAGCCTCAACAACAGAAACTGTGGACAGCTTACTTTAGTTCAGTCCTGGCCTTTTACATAACAGTAAAGATTGACTTTAATTTTATGTGTGCGTTTGCATGTATGCATATGTATATACCACGTGTGTGCCTGGTGCCCATGAAAACCAGAAGAAGGATCAGATGTGCTGGTATTAGAGTTATAGATGTATGTGAGTCACCAGGTGGCTATCTTCCGTGCTGAGCCATCCCTCCAGCTCCAAGATTAGAGTTCTTAATATCACAGCCGAAGATCATCTGGGGCTATTTTTATACTCCATATCATGCTTGATCCCTCCGAAGAACTGTTTATTCGCACCAAATCAAAGAATTGAAAATGCTGTTCTTCTAGATGGAGCCTCACATTAAATGCTCTGGGTAGTCAGGAGGCATGGTTTCCAGATGTGCATCAAGCACACTAGATAGAATGGGAAGATATGGTTCTCAGTTAAGATTTGGCTACAAAATGTCCACTTAAGTAACTTCTGGGCTCTGTTACTGTTATCTTGGAAATGAATTCTCAGGATTAAATGTACATTTTGGGATTAGGTGTGAAGCTGTATATGTATATTCATTTGCTCCAATGAGTGTGTTCAGGCGTGTGTGTGTGTGTGTGTGTGTGTGTGTGTAGAGAAAAAGGTCAATCTCAGCTATCTTAATCACCTACTTCCTTTTTTTTTTTTTTTTTTTTGAGACAGGATCTCTCATTGAACCTAGAACTAGATGATTTAGCTAGGCTACTCGGCCAGTGAGCTCCAGGTATCCACCTGTCTGTCTCTCAGGGACAGTGAGAGAATTACAGCCATGTATCCTCATGTTCAGCTTTTTAGATGGGCACTGTGGACCTGAACTCAGGTCCTTGATCTTACATAACAAGTGATTTCATGACTGTCTCAGCTCCTTAGCCCCTAAATGTAAATTATCATATAAATGTGGAATATACACATACTCACACATAACTCATGCTCCTTTCTTTTTATAAGACACTAGAGTTTTGTGCTTGACTCAAACAATGCATTAAATGAAAGAGATGTGAACACTGGGACCCTGGACCAGTCAGTTAGTTTCTGATTTAATGGAGGAATTTATGGAATCTGTGTACCAAAAGTGCTGAGCTACAGTCAAAGTCTGTGCTATCACCTACTTAAAACATAAATTTTTTAGTGTCTACAGGAAAGAAAAAGATTACAAATGCATCAATTTATGTTTTAAGCCCACTATGGAACATGCTGCTGTGGTTCATGGTTTACTCAGTCTACATGACTTATTCATAAACAAGGTAAGACGAGATAATCCATAACGTGGCAAACAAATGTACCCTGATGGTGTTCAGATTGTTCCTCCAAGTAGATGCTTATCATAGTCACCTCAAAGTAAAACAGATGTTCCACTCCTAAAACTCCTGCAATATATGTTAAGAGAAGATTGTGTAGACTGCAGAACCCAGATTAGAGATAGAGGACTCTATTTGAATACACACACACACTTCAGTTATGAAGCTGCACTAAATATTATTAGCAACTCAATTATTCTTGACAGCATGGCCAAATGGTATCTGCACTACAGAACCAAAGACAGCCTAGGCACAGAAGGTACTGTAGACTTGGCTTCATTTTTAAAAGCTGGCATCTCATAGTTCTTGGAAGAGCACTCTGGGATCTCTGAGTGGTCATTGCTGATAGTGACAAACTATCAGAAATAGTTCTTGAGTCTAGAATCTTCTGTGTCCAAATGAACTCTCAGTAATCTTTCATCAAGTGTATTCAATCAAAGCCATCCAGAAGTCAGGGACAATATACTGCACAGAAGAAACAAACAGAAGTACAGACTCAGGTCACCTGTAGCTTACTGTCTAGTAGAGAAGTTTCAGGACATAATGGAAATACTTCACAGAGGAGTTCTTGGGAATCATATGAGAGAGTCCTGCCATAGCATCTGAAATGTTGGGGTTACTTGATACATATGTGCTTACTTAGAATCAATTAAACACACGAACCCTCAGTGTTCATGAATCAAATTAGGTAGCTTACACTTTGCAACACTCTTTCCACAAGACCATTCCATAAAATTAGGAACAAATCCAAATTCTGGATCTGAGCTTCTTTTTTCCCCCTTGGCTGACCCTATCTTCTCCTGGCCCATTACCACTTTCCCATCAGCCTGCTACAGCCACAGCTTTCTTTCAGACCTTCGTCCCAGCACCCCTGCCTCTTATGCTCTCTGTCCCAGTCTTTGCCTGATGGATATTCTCCTGTCATTCTTTTGTCATACTATCTGTCACTTCAGCTTTGGGAAGTCCCAACTTTCTATTAGGGATTTTCAAACATTTGGGGGCAAAAAGAATTGCTAAATGCAGCCCTTCTTTTTAAATGAGAGTTTTGTTGTCCAGATAACCTTCACAGGAGGCCTCTGCAATTGGAAGATCTGACCTAGATAGAAGGCTTCCCACCACTTGTAATCTGTGTACCCCAACACCAACTGGAGGATCTGACCAAATTCCAAGACTCCTAGATTCCAAAATTCCAAGATTTCTGACCATATCAGAGTGGGTCAGAAACAAAGACCACTCTCCAGAGCATACCCATTCACACAGTGCCAGCATTAGACTATTCAAAGAGCCAAGATGAGCAGACAGAAATCACAGGTGTTCATGGCTTTGGATCCTACAAAACATAACATCATGGCATCTAGGAAAGGAACTCTTCATGTTGAATACAATAAGGAGCTGAGCTCAGGTAAGCTAGAAGTGAGTTTCAGAATCACCTGTGATTGGACCTCACAAACTACAAGAAAACAGTAACTTCAAAACTGGTGTGGAATGACAGAGGAGAAGCTATTCTGAGATGAAGGCAAAGAGGATAATGAAGTTACTTGGGTTATGGAAGTAGTTACAGAATCCTAAAGCATGTGGAAAAATGAACATCCACATTAGGGAAAATGCAAACAGAAGTAACACACACACACACACACACACACACACACACACACACACACACACAAGGAATACTGCAGTAAAATGAATTAGGTATGTTTTTTATAATTAAGTGAGAAAAGGGAATTTTAAAAAAGATAGCCATGAAATATAATTTAAACTAAAATGGGGAAAAAGTATTACTGTGGTAGAAAAGAAAATGGGGCAACATAAAATTTATCATCAGTAATTTGATAAAATAGAAATATCAGTAGAAGGCAATAAATCCTTCTTAAGTTTATACACTAATCAGAATTATCAGGAAAAAAAACCTTCAAGAGAGGAACTAATACAATAAATCTTAATTATTTTCCTTTCTTTTTATTTTTTTGAGAAAAGGTCTCTCTATGTATCTCTAGTTGTCCTGGAACTCTCTGTATAGATCCTAAGTGCTGGGATTAAAAGTGTGAGCTACCACATCTGCGCATTTAATAAAACTTTAAATTAAATAAAATATCAGCGAAATTTCATTCTGTTTTAAATCTTGAAGGTAACTTTAAAACCTTGGGAAAAGCTTACTTTTCAAGTGGTCAGGGTTCTTCTTCAGAACAGTTGATGTCAGAAGACAATGGCATAATCTGTAGAGAGCAGTAATTGAAGACATGGACTCAGATGAACAACCAGGTTGTTCATGTAAAAAGGTAACCAGGAAGCTAAAACCATGAGGGATTAACTATCCATCCTCCTGTCCTTAAACAGCACAGGAAATTCATCAACTGATAAAATAAAATGAAGGCAAGATAGTCCGAAAGGAAACGGACAACACCACTTAACTCTTCAGACCGCATTAACAGATTTTGTAAAATGGCTTCTGTGGACACTTGCACTTACGTGCACATACTCACACACATATATATTGTTAACTGTTTTTTATAATCTACAGTGACTGCCCCTTAAGCAATGGTTGTTCTAATTAGAGATTGCAATTCTGCTGTTACCAGCAGTGGTTCAGGTGCAAGGGACCACAGCCTGAGGGGATTCTGTTCCCTTTGGCACCGACACTTTCAAAGCTACTAAGGGAAACTTTATCTAAATATAAAGAACTCAAAGGTTTAGGTGGAATTTTGCTTGCTTAGAGGGGCTGAATAGCAAGTAGCTAGCCTTCTCCCTTTGCTGGCACCTTCCAAAAAGCCCAGCGTCCTTCCTTCAGCCCCTACTTAAAAAAAAACTTTGCTACACTTGGTTCCTCCTTACCACTTCCTGTCATCTACTTGCTGACTCAGCTTCCTGCTTGCAGCTTAATTTTATGTAATCAAACACATCTTTGAATTGTTAACAAAAGTAGTAGGAAAAATTGCAACACACTTTAAAATAATATTCCCCAACACATATATGCACAATTACAATAAAAATTCTTAAGTTCAAACTAGGCTAGGCAACTATTTTAAAAAGTAATCACTGAGACACACAAGTCAGAAGCAATAAACTGGGAAAAGAAAATATTTGTGGCAGATAAAAGGAATCCTGTGCAGTGACCAGAATCCAGGTATGCTGGATGGTTTTATGTCAACTTGACACAATTTAGAGTCATCTGAGAGGAAAGAACCTCAATTAGGAAAATGCCTCCACAAGATTGGGCTGAGGGCAAGCCTACAGAGCATTTTTTTGATTGGTAACTGATGGGAGATATCCAGCCCATTGTGGGTGGGGCTATCCCTGGGCTGGTCATCCTGGGTCTGATAAGAAAGCAGGCAGAGCAAGCCATGAGGAGCAAACCAGTAAGCAGCACTCCTCCATGGCCTCTGCACTGGCTCCTGCCTCCAGGTTCCTGCCCTGCTTGAGTATCTGTCCTGACTTCCTTAGATATGTGATGTGGAAATGTAAGCTGAATAGACCCTTTCCTCCCCAACTTGCTTTTTGGTCATGGTGTTTCATCATAGCAATAGAAATTCTAAGATACCAGACAAATAACTTCTGTCACATACGGCACAGTCGAATATAAAACAGACCCTACAAGAATGAGTTGAGAAACATCATATAATTTCAGTCTGTGATGGAGTAAACAACAAAAACAAAAAGGAAACCTTTTAACCTCATGTGAATAAATATGCATGTTCTTATACCCTACAAGAAGAAAATGTGCAAAAGGCAATTAATTTAATCAGCATATTTGATAAAGATCTTTAGAGGAAAATATAACAGTATCCTCAAAGCTAAATGAAATAAAACCAGAACATCAAACATTTAACTAAGAAATTAGGATAAATCTGAACATGTTTTAAACAACTACTGGATCAAAAAATAATTGGAAGTCAATGGTGGCTTAGGTTGAAAACAAGCGTGTTTGCATCTAAAGCTTAGGGATAAACAGAGCAGTAATAATTACAGAAGCAATAAAGGCAGAGTACACAAGGCTGTGAACACATGAGAGACAGCTAAAACCAATTAATCAAGCACTTGACCATAGGAGCCACAAAAGTAAACAAAATGCACAGAAGGAATATGGAATAAAAGTAAAATGTATGACAAGCAGAAAATCTGATATCTGGTTCTCTGCACAACCCAGACGTAGAGAGAAACCTAGAGTTTTATTGAGAGAAAATAAAATATAGTAACTGGATAGTAAGAATTTACCAGAGCAGCTACAGAAATGTTTCAAAGCACAAATAACATTTTATCCAACTAGGAGAGTTAGGATAGTAATAGTGCTGGCTGGAGAATAGTGCCGCCATTGGAACAAAAGTTGAAAATGCCATATTTGGATAGTAATACTTAACTAAGTATCAAATGCCTTAAAATATTCATAATCTCATGCTCCCTAATTATATGTTAATTTATGCTGAGAGATATTTTAAAATAAGGATGATTTATGTTTTTATAGTGCCTCCATATGGTGGGGCATTAAGGAGCTGTTAAAAAAATTGCTTTTGAAGATTATTTAATGGCATGGTAAATCCACCCTATAATGTCTGGTATAAAATAGAAGATTATAAAACTAAACACATAGCAAGAACTCTATTTAGTCTATTGTAAATTGACAAGACAACGGCGCACTGAGATGTTCACTGTAATTACCTTTTGTAGTTACTTTTCTGTATTAAATACTTCCTATGTGCTTTTTACTAATTTCCAAATCTATGGCAGCTAGCATATATTCTCATTTTAAGTAATTTCTTGAGATTATAATCGCAGCACTCCCTTCTTCTCTTCCCTCCCTCCAAACCCTCCCCCATACCCCTCCTTGCTCTCTTTCAAATTCATGGCCTTTTTTTAAAAATTAATTGTTGACACACACACACACACACACACACACACACACACACACACACACACCATTCTTAAATGTCTAAATACAACCTCCTCAGTCTGTATAGTGTTGCTTGTGCATATGTCTTCAGGGATGACCACTTGGTACTGGATAACCAGTTGCTATTCCTTGGAGAAGACTATTTCTTCCCCTACTCCCAGCATTCCTTAGGTGCCTGTAGTTCTTTGTTTAGGGTTGAGGCCTCATGGGTATCCTCCATCCACACTTGCTTATCTATTGTCCTTTTCCAGCTCATATGCAGGTAGTCATGTTGGGGAGACTTTATGGATGTAGATGATGATATCCCACAGTCTCACAGCAAATTCTCTGAACCTCTGGCTCTTAGGATCTTTCTGCCTCCTCCTCCACAGTAATTCCTGAGTGGTAGCTGTCAGAGTTGTACTGTATTTGTATTGGTTGGGACTGGACTTCACAACTCTGCATTTTGACTGGTTGCTAATTTCTGTAATGGTCTCTGTTGGTTGTGAACTGAAGTGTCCTTGATGAGGAGTAAGTGGTTATAAGGACAAACATTCAGAATGTGTTACAAACACAATCAAAATAAACTCTGAGTTGTGTATCATCACAGAGGAGCAGCAGTAAGCTCAAGGCCAGCCTGGATTACAGCGTCAGGAGAAGATAGTGGAAGAGGAAGGGAAGAAGAGGCAAACAAAACACTCTAAAGATTGTCATAGTCAAAGAGAAACTCTAGGAACTAGAAGATAGTGAAAAGGAAGTAATTCTGAGTGTAGCATTGAGGCATAATAAGGTTAAAAAGAGAATAATGTCAATTAAGAGTTATGGAAGCTCTGGTTTATGTTTAGCAAAGTTTCCAGAAATAGGCACAGAATACTAGGGAACTGTTTAAAGACAATGCAGTGAGGAGGTATCTTTGGAATTACTTGTTTAAACTTGACTGGTTAAACCCCTTTGTGGGAAGCACATAAGAATGTTTGGGATTCACTATGAAGGAGTTAAGGTGGGAACATTCTGCAATACAGCTAGCAATCTGGACAGAAAAGATATGTGATGCACTCAGTCCATGTTAAGAACTTCCCTGTTCAACTAATGCTTAGTGAATCTGCGCTACTCTAAATTCTGATGGACAATGTGAGTCAGAACTGACCACAGAATCAGGACTGACCAATAGCTCAGCGGTAGAGCACTCACCTTTCATGTCTAAGGCCCTGGGTTCAGACCTCAGTGCCAATGAAATGAAATCAGTCAAAATTCCCACCTTTGCAGTTCCAATTCTAATAAGGAGAGAAAGTTTTATAACAAGAATTGATTGAGATAAAGGAAGATAATGAAGGAGCATAGGGTGCTCTGAGAAATGTGTTGATGAAGGTAATCAAGAGAAGTGTTTCTGATCAGAAGCCCTTTCAGGGGGACCTGAATGTAGCATAGAATCAGCACATGCAGATAGATGTCAGGATATGTACCCAAGAGTACAGAGTTCCTGAGGCAGCGTTGTGAGACTCTGAGATAAGGAAGAATCAGGATCAGAAAGAAAGCACACTCAGATCTTCATCAAATGTTCTTTCTAGTTCCTATTAGGCACTTGCTTTTTGGTCTCTTAGTAACATTTTTCTTACCTTTCTGCTTTACTTGCATATGACATAGATATGATGGGTTTGGTGTGGATGGATCACAAAAATTATTTAAATAATGCACACATTTTCTAGATATTAATGTGCATAATTTTCAAGAATAGTGTTGACCAAATTTTTTAAAGTTGTCAAAAGACATTGGCAGGAGGTATCTTGTAGGCCACGGAAATGACTAGGGAACTTACTATGGGAGGGGTAAGAGGTCTCTGGAGGGTTTTAAGCAGAGTGACATGATTTGAGTTCTACATTTGAAGATTCTTCCTGGTGAGTTATCAGGTGTCTCCCTGGATGGCAGTGTATCAGAAGCCACTGTCATAGTCCAGCAGTAGCTGTGACATTCGCTGTGGAGACTGCTCCATCAGGCAGGCAGACACAACTACATACACCAACAAACTGAACATCTGTGAGGAAAAGTGAATCAAAAATGGTTCTAAAATTGGGGGCTTAAGTAACAGAGAAAAAAATGTTTAATTGCCATTTTTATGAGCTGAGAAAAGCTATAAAAGAAGCATTATTTGGGAAATGAGGGAAACCAAGCAACATACAGACTTTTAAGTAAAGAACATAGGCCTGGCCAAGTTTTCTATGTGCCAGGGATGGGTGGACCCATAAAAGTTCCTCAAATAATCCATGCCAAATAGAGCACATATGTGGCATATGTGACTAAATTACATGCCAATCACCATAAGACAAGAAAGCTGTCACCAGGAGACCAAGAAGCAAGGACCTAATGATGTAAGACTTTGGGGGGGGGGGCATTTTAATGAAGATGCTGAGATCTTTGGATTTAATGTCACAGTAAACAAAGATTGTTGGGTCACAATTAAAGTGGCCCATACAGGAAAATATGTAGACACGAACAAGTTCCCTTTAAACTAAAGACTCTGCACATGGGCCAGCTAAGCTACAAATGGGTCAAAGAACTATTAAAGGTATATAATGGAGAAGAAAAGCAGTAACAGACAGCCAACACTGATACAATAGAAAGCATGCAAATAAATCCAAACAGGATAATGTTTTTGAAAAGTAATAAATTTATAAATTTCTAGCATGCCTGACTAGGAAATCAAAGACAACAAAGTAAATAAAAACTGTAAATGACTGAGGCTGTCTGTGTTGGCAAAAGAGAAAGTTGGTGTATTCACTAAGTGCCAGAAAGCATGGAACGAAAAGAATTTGTAACATCGGCTCCATTGGAAAATGGTGAAGCAACTCTAGAAAACAAGTTGGAAATAATGTCAGGTCCAGGAGGAGGTCATCTATACAGCCTTACACTCCCAAGTGGAACACTCTCACATGTGTGCACCACAGGAGGGATGTGTGAGACCAATGAAGCACCCGTTGGTAACAGCATCCCCTGTCAATGACCACTGCTTCATAGGCCAATGCAGTACAATGAAGATGAAGTCTCTGGACAATTCTCAAAAAGCATAACTCTGACCAGACTTTAGTTGCCAAGAGAAACTGACAGCCTTGAGTTCACATAGTAGTGAAGGGTTTGCCTGAGACCTTAAATATAAAGCCCTGAGCTCCACCTTCAGCACTACAAAATAATACAGAGAAATAAACTGCTCAGCAAATGAAAATTGACAGTATCTTCTCATTGCCACTAGCTGTAACACTATTGGTCAATTTTTAAACTTTCATTGTCTTCCTTTGTGAAGGCGGAGACGCACATGCCATAGTATGCAGACAAGATAAACAACTCCTCATGTTTTCCTCTGGAAGCTGGCAGACAACTCGTGTGAATGGCGTCCCTACTCCCAACTCCTGAGTCACATAGATTGAATCTAGAACATCTGACTTGGTGGCAAGTGCTTTTATCCACTGAGTCATCTCACTGGCCCTGCTTAAATGATTTTTAAAGGCACTGCAACAATTCCCACACTCTAGGACAAGCATCAATTCTATAAAAACAGACGGGATGCATGTCAGATGCATGTTGATATTTGCTTTGAAGGAGGAATATGGTAAAGTGGGATTACAGAGAGGAATTCTAAGAATTCCATTTCTTTCTCAATATTAAAGGAATTATTGATAAGAACAATATGAAGTCAATATGGTGAAGTATGTGTTTTCTTGCTCAGGGTTAGGACATGACTATCATTTATTAAGCCTTTCCCTGTCTGTTTTTTTTTTTTTTTTAAAGTTCAATAAATAGCAAACAAACTCAGCCTTCTATTGCTTCCCCAAGTTGTCACTAGTGCGTCCCTGAGAATGGAGCAGGTCTTAAATTTGGTACTCAGCAGGAATGGAAGAAGATATTTTCCAAGGAGGGACCAGATTCAAACCTTCCCCTTTAGGTCTTTTTATCCATCTGCCTTTGGAACTTCCTTCCTGAGAAAAAAATCTCATCTACATTTTCCAGGCTTTTCCAGTGGACAGTGGGAATGAAGGAGGATAATATATGGCCGTGATTCACTTCAAGAAATGAAGAACTTACTACTAGGCATGTACCCTGTGTTTGGGGAAAGACAAATATCTGTGATGGTGGCCATCTGCAGGTAGGAAGTGAACAGAACCCTCAGGAGAGGCAGGAGTTTGAAGACTGGTCCTGCTTCACAGCCAGATCCCATTCTTGACCAAATGACCAAGCTAAGAGGCTCTATGCTATGAAGTTCCTTCCAGCAGGGACCTTGGTAAAGGCAGATGCTCCAGCTAAGCAATAACATTGCTGCTTTCTAGGCGATAATCTCACAACCTCTGTTATAATACTAGCCTTCCATTCTATATTGCTCACCACATGCAGTGGAAATTGTCCTAGATCAGCTATCAAGTTATGGAGAAGGGAGTCCTTTATGTGATAGTGGCTTTAGAATACAACATGCCAGCCAATTCCTTATGAAAAGGGCCAGAGACCCATTACACCAAGCACAACATCACATGCTTTGATTTCTTTAGGCCACAATATATACATGATGGAAAATACGTGCATATATTGTAGAATATATTCATATTCTTGCATATATGAAAACATTCATTTGCTACATATGCATATATCTACATGCATTGCAAATAATTAATTTCCCTTCCTCCTTTCTGGTATAAACTTTTCACACAGGCTGGCCTCTGATTCATATAATCTATCATCTTGAGTCTCTGATGGTCTCTTGCATTGTCCCTAATGTATTTTAGGATAAATTCTGACTTGAAAACAATTGAAGCTCACATTTGGATAGCCATGCTCTCACACACTGGGAATACGTATCCTTGGGGACAAAGTAGCACAGGGAATAAGAGAGATTTCAAGTCTAGCTGAGCTTTAAGGCATTGCACCACTGTAATGAACTAAATGAGATCGGAGCCTGGTATCAAATTCCCCTGCCTCTGGAGAATGGTCCCTTCTACAGTTCGATGCATACTAGGACTCAGGTCTAATTCTCCTTTCCAACTCCCACCCCTATGTTTGTATGCCCACCCCCATCAGATACGCCACTCATTTCAGCTCTGTTCTAAGCGAGCATTTCACACTGGTGTGCTAGGCTGAGCTGCTGAGACACTGAAAGAGACATAAAAGTCACTATCCTTGAAAACAGTAGGTACATTATAATAGGCCCAGACTCGACATGGTCATCTCTGTCAGCTCTCTCTTGTCTAATCATAAGCAGCAGCAGCAACAAGAAAAAGCACAGTCTGCATGGAACCTAGCTGAACAAACTTTGGTTTATGGAATTGAAGCCAGAGCCCCGGGTGGTGAAGACTTATGCACTGTGCAGTCATATTTGACACTGGCAAGGGGAGGGGAGCTCACTCTCTCAGCTGTCCATTTGGACTTCCGTTCAACCAAGGAGAAGGGTTCATTGTCCACAATCCCAGCATCAACAGGAGCTTCTCAGACCCCCTGCCCATCACAGACAGGGGATTTTCCAACCAGCAATTTATTTTCCCCACATTATATGGATTCTTACTAACATGATTAAAAGGTGTTTACGAAAATGGAAGCCAAGAGATGAAAACAAGAAAAAGCTAAATGGATCATATTAAATTTGTTTGTCTTAATTTCCAGATTCTCATGGGGGCGAGCAAACTCTTGCAAAAGATTTGAAATATTATGGGAGTCAATGAATGCAGCCCATAGCATGATAAAGCATCACCCTACAGCTCATAGCAAGTTAAAGTGGAGAGACAATGGACAGTGATGGGTGTATGAAGACTCTGCCTGCCATTCTGGAAGAGGCGCAGCTGTGTTGGAAGCATAAATGTGGATAAAGCACTTCAGACTCTGCACTACACTATGCTGACAGCTAGCAAAGTGATATTGAAGATGATTTCATCTGTTAACTCACCTTAATTTTTCTCAATATAATACTAGGTATTACAAATATCATAGTGTATGTATATTTGCCCTCTCAGGATCCCAGAAAGCAAGCTAGCACCATCTAGTCTCAAAGTATTCAACAAAAACCCAGAAAATTCTAGGCAAGAGCCAAAGGCTCATTCAGGTTACTTCTGAGCCTCTCAAGATGGGATGCAGGGATATGGGGTATGTGATAGACAGGAAGTGGAAGGATGGGCATTGTCCAGGTTATTTTGAGCATCACTCAGAGATGGATGAAGTGATGGGGCACATGTGATGGATAGATAGTAGAAGAATGAGCATTACCCAGCTTGAGACAGGACCATTTTGAAAATAGAATTTGTAATAGAATGCAAAACACAAAGAGCCATCAGTCAAAGGATTGTCTGTCAGGCTTAATGCTTGGAACTGTACTCACCTCTTTCGGCTGAGCATGCCTTCCACAGTTCTGAGAAGCAGAAATCAACTCATAACTTCCACAGTTCTGGATGCTAGATTAAGCAGTAACAATCAGTTCCTTGTCTGACTCTGCATCTAACTAGTTGTGGGCTGTGCCTTTCATCTTTCCTTCATCTGTCAATCAAAATGTGAGATTAGTTTACCATTCATGGTCTCTGCATACTCCAAATCAGACTATATCAGAGACTTAAGTGGGATAAATCTTCAGTGCTTGCCCATCCAAATAAAGAAAGGCAAAGAATTAAAATGGAGAGACAATTGTATCTTCTTGAGAGGGTGTGATGTTCTTTACTTGGGGAAAAAAAAAAGAGTGCCAGAGAATACCAACAACAAAGAGAATATCTTGTGTGCAGTCTTCACAGGGTGCTTGCCAAAGGCATAGGAGGAAAGATGGAGAAATCTGTCTAAGACCTTCTGAAAGGAGAAATAACTGACTATAAAAATAAAACAGAGGATAGACGGTATTTTGATCTACCATTTTCTTCTAAGGGTAATAACCCCAGCCTCTCAGAGGGGAGAGAAGGTGGTGAGGGAGGCTGAGATGACTGCAATTAAAACCACATGGCTGCCATCCAGTGGCTCTTAGCCCTAGACCCCAGGATCGGGTAAATTCCTTCAGTTATTGCATTCTACTAAGCACCTTTGCTTTGATAATGACAATTTCCTTGCAGAACACTGACAGACAGTGCTAACAAACACAATTTTACTCTGCATGTCAAACTGAGATTTCATCAGGACCCTACAGACTTACTGTAATTTCCCTAAATGACATTGGCCATGGGGTTTTCCATCAAAGACATTGAATTCAAAGTAAACAACTTGCCTAAATCTGTGTTTGTCTAAATCAGTGTTTGTCTTGTACAAATGTTTCCCACTGGAATTTGAGAATAACTTTCTACAATGCTGCTGGATATTCCCGGTGGAGATAGCCATGACTTAGTTTAGGGGAACTGGTGACTATGACCAGGAAATAACTTCTTAGCAAGCATGGCACCACCAACCCACTGCTGATTTTTCAGCTCGGTATCTAGGAGAGGTAGCTATGAAGACCTACTAGCCATGGTTAATTGAGACACAAAATAAACATTGAAGGCCTAACACACTTTGGACAAGAACTAAACAAGGCATGTGTGTGAAGTTTAAGGAACTGCATATCTAAGAGGAGTGGAAAAACCTATCAGGGAAGTCCACATCCTTTTGAAGAGGGCCGAGGATCCCCACAATGTTCCTCTCAATCCCTAACCTGTTCTGATTCAGGAAAATTCTAGGTGGGAAGAAGACTGGTAAGTAATTGACAACTGAAAAGGATACTCTGTGTTTTGTGTGGTCCTGGAATGCTCAGTGTTTCTAGTTTGCATTGAGAGAGAGAGAGAGAGAGAGAGAGAGAGAGAGAGAGAGAGAGAGAGAGAGAGAGAGAGGAATATGAATCACCCTCCAATATAACTTATGCCTCATCTGGCATGCATTCCCCTCCTCTATAAATAATGAAGAAGCCCCTGATGGAAGAAGGGATCACAAGAGAAGAGTTTACCAGTGAGAAGAGATATGAGAAGAAAAGACTCCCAGGCTGGTTTATTATGAGCTCAGCCAATTATAAGCAGCAATTCTGACACTGCTGTAAATAACAGTCTGTCAGGAGTCAGCTGACGGAAATTTTCTGTTCAATATATTGTCACAGATACATGATGAAGGGGAGGCGTTGGATGGCACATGCGGTACACAAGAATAAATATGTGAATAATCTCACAGGCTTTGAGATTTCCAAATAGTAACCATGACAGTTATGAACTACAGTGCATTCCCACTCTAAAACCACAGGACTAATGATGATAGGTTGAGCAGTCTGATATCCATCTTCCAAGGGTACACCCACATCTGATAGCTGTGCTTGAAGGGACATCATTTGACCTGGCCTCTTTCCAGTGTCAGAATAATGAGAAGCACTTAACTGGGTCAGATGGGATGGAGGAACTAAAAGGGATCTGAGAGCATGCACTGCCACACTCCTACTGTAGAAAGGAGGGCTAACAGACTAAATGAAGTTAATTGCCTTGTCCAAGACTGGCGGTGAAGTCAATGAAAGACAGTTCTACTGAACTCAGCAAAACTACAAGAGCAATGACTATTTCATGTGCAGTTGAGAGAGAGGTGCTAGGGAAATAGAGGAGATTTTGAAGAGAGAGGTAACACATTCAATATTTTAGTCACCTTGCACTGTGACTATGGATTATTTATTCAGCAACTGGCAGTGAAATGTATTGTCATTTAGTCAATTTGTCAACAAAAGTTAGGATAAATTCCATTTAGTGCCTTAAACAGTAGATCTTACAGATAATGATCTTTGCCCAGCTTCAACTCTTTCCAAGGGGAAAAACAACAACAACAACAACAACAACCTTCCTCAACTTTGCCGCTCCTGGTAGTGTGCATGGGCATTACCTTTTTATCACTTTTTCCTGGCATCCTCTGGAACACTGGGGACACAGCACGTTCTGCCCGTCACTGCTGTTGCATCCTTACCTTAGCTAGCTACATAGACTCACTAGTCTAAGCTGGAGGGATGGAGATCAGGAGAAGGCCCCCAAATTCAAGAGAACATATAAGCTTTACTTCTGACCTAGGGATAGGAAACTTCTAGGCTGTGAGGGTGCTGTTTTTTAGAGTTTTTCTGCATGCTACAGTTTGAAAAATCTCTGTCCTAAGCGGCCTGCCCCTTAGGCCAGGGATCATTCAGAAGACATTTTTAGGTGTTTTTTTTCTGGGAGTTAGGCATCCAAAAGAGACTTCACCTATACACCCTTACAATAAATGTTAGGAAATTGCTGCCTCCCACCTCCCGTCTCCACTGACATCTCCCAATTACACTGTGATGAGGCCACCACACTTTGAGCTCAGTGGGAAGGTCACAGAAGGTTGCCGATGCTCTGTTGATGCTCTGGTTTAAACCTGATGTTGCTGAGGGATTCAATGGTCTACAGACATTGGCATATGCTTATGGAGGTCTCAGCATCCCTTCTGTGCTCCAGAGACATTATCTTTCCTTTTCACTGACTGAAATCACATCTTCCAACTGGTCTCTGTCTCTGCCAAGGACAGAGAAGCAGGGCAGGTGTTTAAGAATGAGGATCACACCCAATACACAGATGGTGCACCCCAAACCCAACCGCAGCCCAGGCAAATGGGGTACATAAGTGACTCTGCTCTGTAAACCAGGGCAATGGTAGAAAAGCAGTCATTAAATGCATTGGCCACTCTGTGAGCTCCCGTCTCCTAAAGCTCAATGCCAAACTAGACATTTCTCTATGAGACTTTCAGTAGTTGCTTTTAGATTCTAAGACCCACATGTGGGCTTTTACATTTGAGACAGTGTGAGAACAGAGGGTAGAGTTGTATGTTTGTCTGTTCTAGACTCAAATTTCATTTGGATCAAACATTAATTGAGTAAGTATCTCCAAATGAATTTCAAAATTCATATATTTTCAAAATGATACACTGGGTCCAATCATCGGGCATCCCTCTTGAGCCAATGTAGCTCCCTTTCCATCACTTTCTTGCTCAGTTTCTACAGTACAGTCTCCAAAAACACACAAATCCACAATGTCTGAATCTGTAACCATACATTGCAAGAAAATTGACAAACTTTATAAGACAGTCTCCATGTTTGAATCATTCCCAATCCATCTTCATGTACATTAGCATGTACATTTGGATTCAAATTTCGGAGACATTGTGAGGGATGGCTTTCTTAACCCCGTAGTAATAAAGAATCAAGAAATAGATATTTCTTCAATTTCTTCCCATTACAGTTTATGTCCACATTTAGATGTATCTGGGAAGATCGCTAAACTGACATCACTGGGAGCGGCCCCTGGGATTCACAAATACCATTTCCATAACACTCAGAAAAATGGGGGAGGGGGAGAGGCAAATGTGAAAGGCAATAAATTGGAGCTAATCTCCTTCTGCCACAACCTGAAATGATACTCGGGCCAGGTTATCCCTCACCCTCCCTCCTGTCATAAGAGCTTGTCTATCTCTCCCAGATGCCCAAACCTGAGGACTAATATCTCCCTCAAATGCTTGGACTAGGAATTTCTTAAGAGGATTTCAGGGCTCTGAAAGAGAGAGAGAGAAATGAAAAATAATTCTGTCATGCCATAGGCATCATAAGTTTAAAGACAAAGCAGAGCTTGGTATTGAGACCTACAATAAATAAAACAAAGAATGGATTCTTTAGGATCATAAAGTTCACCCAACCATAAAGCATACAAAACCCCTCTTCTGAGGGACTTCCAAGCCTCTGGAGCCTCCATTCTGTACCTGAAAAGCTCCCAAAAGGCTCAAGCATGGCTCTTCCCCAATGCAAGTCTAGACCAAGGACTTCTTCCATCTACCAGAAACTCTGGGTGGCTGAATTGATCTCAGGCTGGTCACACTATCATGTCTCTGGATTTTGACAGTAGCTTCTGACAAATAGGCACTCAAGGACAGGACTGAGTTTGCTTTAGTAGAAGATCTGCCTCTGACTACTTGGGAGACTTCAGACAAACCCTTAGCTGCAAATGTTCCTCAGCTGGCATAATAAAATGAGTAGGTCAAAGCTCCTAAGTGAAGGACTGGCCCAGAGTGTGGATGACTGTTACCATTTCTCACATGGCGGCAGAAGTGTGACTCCACCTAGATGTCTTGTCAGTTAGAATTTAGTTAGATGAGACTGTAAAGATAGATCAGCTGGTAAAGCCCTTGCATACAAGCATGAAGATATTGGTTCAATTCCCAGCACCTACATAAAAACATGGGTATGGAAATTGCACAAATCCAATGCTGGATGAGGAAGAGAGGGTAGGATCTCCATGGCTCCATGGCTAGCTAGCTTAGCCTGGTTGGTAAATCCCTGGTCTTGGTGAGAGACCCTGTCTCAAAAATACAAGGTAGCAGCTGAAAAGATGAATCAGAGATTAAGAGTTCCTACTGCTCCTGTAGAGGAAGTGAGTTTAGATCCTAGCACTCATGTTGGGCAGCTCACAATCACCTGTAATTTCAGCTCCAGAGGATCCAATGTCCTCTTCTGGGCTCATAGGAATTTGCACATTTGCACGCGCGCGCGCACACACACACACACACACACACACACACACAATTAGAGATAAAATGAATATTTAAAAAATACAAGATAAATGGTTGCTTGAATTACAAGCAAGCTTGACCTGTGTCCTCATATATACATGCACACATGTGCATTTAAACACATATAAACGTGTGAACACACACATACACGTGAAAAATAATGCAGTAAGTGAAACATCTAAAAGTACATAAAGGAGGGTTGGCTAATGCAACCACTCTATTCTTCCTAGTGATTGTACTAGAAGATTCTGCTGCTTTCTCAGCCATCACAGTTTCTGTTGCATTCCGTATCCCTGGACCCTGTCCCTCTGTGGTGTGTGTTTCCTCCATGTTCACTACTTTCCTCACTAAATACATACCACCTGAGTTCTCGGGTCATGACTCAGGCCCCTGGCTACAAAGAAACCTGCCAAAAGAGTGGTTGTTAAGCATAGTAGGACCGCAGTGAGCATTTCCAAAGTTAGGGGGATCAGAGACCACAAACAAATTCACAAAACTAAAGTGTTGGGAGTGGTTTTCCTCTTATCCTGGCTCAGGCAACAACTATCTCTTTAACCTTGGAAAAGTCCCTTCATTTCTTTGGATGTCAATTTCCTCATCTGTGAAGATAATCTCCAATTTCCTTTGTTGTTCTAAAATTCTATAACTTGAGGGAAAACAGCTGCATGAGGGTTCCTCCTTATCTGCTGTGTTGAGCTGTCAGAGCAGAGGAATGAGACCAGCTGAGCCTGGATCAGCCCAGCTTCTAAAACTCAAATTCTTTCTGGCTCTTTCAGCTACACTGACTGGCCTATTTTATTCTTTATGTATGGGTTTAGACTGCAATTTCATGCTGATGAATCCTTCACCATGATCAAAATATCACTGGGTCCATGCCCTCCCCCATCCTGCTGGGCTGGAACCAAAAGTTCCATTCACAAAGAGGAGGAAATGTGTTCTCAGACCTGTTGGAGAAATGGTGAAGGCTGGCAGGTCGGGGAGGGGGGGGGAGATGCCCAGGCCCCACCTGTATTGGCTGCATCCTCCCCTAAGAAGCCCTGTCCACCTGACAAATTGAAGGCTAGACCAGATTTATGGGTTTTCTAAACTCAATCTGAATGGAGCTTGCTCTGACCTACAGAAGGTCACTCAGCTGTATTGAATGTTTGTCAGCATCCCATGGCCAAACATAAAGTGAGTATCTGAGACAGGTTTAAAAATGCCCCTACTCCTCCCTGGAAACTCTGTCTTGGCACAGAGAGAAGAGCAGGGAATGTCCCCTCCCTGAGCACAGATGCTTTCTACACAGGCGCCTGAAGTGCTTGCTCAAGACCATAGGCCTGTCACTGTCACTGGGCTTCTCAAGAAGCCATGGGGACATTTGGCCCGGTCCCACTCACTGTGGGCCCAGCAGGGAAGGGGAAGGTAGCAGTCCCTCTGCTGCGTCTCATGTGACCTGGGGCTTCTCACCCATGAACTCGATTTCACTTCCTTCGCTTCCAACCATGGAGCCCAACAGCCACACAGCCTTTCCTGCACAGGCTCGCTTGCCACTAGCACACACTTTCATTCTCTCTCCCTGCATGTGTCCCCAGTGTCATCAGACATGACAGGAAACAGAAAGCAGCCTCAGCTGTACCACCTCTGGTGCTGCCTTCTACCCACTGGCTTCAACACGGGCCCACCCGAGACACTGATAGTACATAGCATGGCGACCAGCACTCAGCTCCCAGAAGCCTCTGCCCAGTAGCACCGACAGCAGTTTAACTAGAGTATAGCGCATTCTCTGATTGCTGGGGTCACCCAGAGGCTCACAATAAAAGTTGATAAATAATTAAAATCTCCACAGGAGGAGAATTTTGGCTTCCCCACCCTGAGTCTCTCCACACCTGACACTCCACTTAGAGACATGTCTTTTCGTCAACTGTCCTCTCTTCATGCCTTTGGTCCCTGTCAGCAATATGACCGCTAGGGGAACCTGTGAGAGACGTCTTCACTCCTGCATCACTTCTGGATGTGGCTTCTCACAAAGGGTTTTATCAGTGCACAGAGGCCCCAAGGCTAGGCCTCTCCAGAGGGTCAAGCTCTAAGATTGTGTGTGTCAGGAGTATCCGTCCAAGTCAAGATGAGCAGGTGGTATCTGCAGTTTCCTAACCGAAAGACACATGACATAGAAAATATAATTGGTAGGACTGACTTGGGCATTAAAACTTTTTATTGTTTTCTTCATGTTACCCTTGTCAAAGAAGACAAAAAAACGAAGTATACTTCATGTCATCAGATGAACTCCTCTTGAGTCTGATCCTGGGTGACATTTCCTGTCCCCTTCCCTCAACTCTGAAAGGGACTTCACAGTGTCCCCACTGTATTGGATCCTAATCTAGTGCCACAGAGGATTCCATCATTTTTACTAGGCCATGTGACAGATTTAGAGTTAGGAAACCTAAGGTTCCACATCGGAAGAATTTTTTTCAGTCCAACACAGGCATATGTAACTCTGTTGATGCCTTCCAGAAGGGGCCTGGGGATGCCATGTCATCTCTCTAAAGCCTCGGTGTTCTCATTAGCAAAGTGAGGGGCTCAGAAGTCCTCCAGAAGCAGATGTTTAAGGACAACAGCAAATGGATGTATGATGTAAGTGGTTTTTAAAGATGTTTATTTATTTATTTGTTTGTTTGTTTATTATCTTTACTTATCCTCTCTCTCTCTCTCTGTGAATGTGTGTATACATGCTATGCTCAAATATATACAATGTGTATGCAGGTGACCACAGAGGCTTGAAGAAGACACTGAATGCCCTGTAATTGGAGTTATAGGCAGTTGTGAGCTTCCAGATGTTGGTACTGAGAATAAAAACCATGTCCTTTGCAAGAGCAGCAAGTGTTCTTAACTACTGAGACATCTCTCTAGCTCTCATACATTGTTTTTAATTGACCTATAAAATTAAACTGATTAGCAGGAAGTAGTCCAGTCCATGACATAGAATGATAAAAAGAGCACAATCCAGTGAGTATTTCATGTGAAGCCTGAGAACAGTAAAGGTCTGCCTTATCTGTGTCTATGGGACTACCACCAGGCACAATGTCTGACTATTGGCAATAATAAAGAAGTGATTAATTCCCAATTCCCAAATGAATGGATAGATACATAGATAGATAGCAGGTACACACATGCATGCACACACACACACACACACACACGTGTCCATGCCACTTAGCCCATATCACTTACGACCCATTTTTGATTGCCCCTCTGAGGATACAGATCTCATGTTCTCCATCACTGTATCCTGAGCATCTATCCAGAGTCTTTCTAATGGTTAGTGCTTGGTGAAATGAGGGTGAATGGATGGAATAAATGGTGATCTGCAATATATTAAATATTGTTTGTACCCATAACCCCCATCATTCCTCAGATGATACAGAAGCAACCATGAGCCTGATTTTTCCAGCTTGGAGAGATATTAAGGAGGAAGTCCAGATAGCAAATGAGACAAAAGACAAAAGAGGAGGAAGAAGAAGAAAGAGGAAAGAGGAAGGGGAAAGGGTAGAAGGGAATAAGACAGAGGAAGAGAGGAATGGAAGAGGGAGAGTGATTAAAACTGACAAAAGTCGCTGGGCGATGGTGGCGCACGCCTGTAATCCCAGCACTCGGGAGGCAGAGACAGGTGGATCTCTGTGAGTTCAAGGCCAGCCTGCTCTACAAAGCGAGTTCCAGGAAAGGCGCAAAGCTACAAAGAGAAACCCTGTCTCAAAACAAAACAAAACAAAACAAAACAAAAAAACAAAAAAACAAACAAAAAAACTGACAAAACTCAAGAGAAGGCAAAGCCCACATCAGCAGGCAGGGAGATGCCTGTAAATAAAAAGACTGATGCTTGAGGAGTAAGATATTAAGATTCTAGAAGGTGGAAAAAGACAAGGAGCTGAGGGGGGCAACAGTCACCAAGAAAGTGGATTATGCACAGAAATTAATTATATTTCTATTCTTCTGTTACTAATCCTTTAGGATTTTAATTTCCATGTTTTTAAAGAGACTCAAAAAGTTCTCAGCAGAGGTGACATGTGGCAGGATAATAATTAGCTTAAGCATCAACTACATGCTCAGATGTGTTAGAGGTGAGGGATTGAATTTTTGCCTTGACATGCAAACATACTCCTATATCCTACGCTTTATCCAAGTCATCGTAGTTACATCTGTATCACAGCCCAGGACATGGAGTTTGGGCTAACTCATGCTAAGTGGGTGAAAATTTGATTTTGGGGACACATGGAAACAGCTGCCCAGAGGTACGGGTTACAACCAGGCCAGAGAAGTCCGAGGACAAGGGAGGACAAGCACTGAAGGAAGGCACAAAGCTGAAACATGATCCAGAGCTCCTCGGTCGATGCTTGGGAAAGGCCACTTCTGTTTCTCTGGTGCTGCTCCTGAGAGCAGTGTTGATTACCAGATAACCAGAGCCTCTGGTGTTTCATAGAATCAACAGCTTGGCACTCACCAAGTGACCAAAGTGGCAGGCATCAATACTAATCACACAGGTCTGTCTGTAACTGGACCCAGGACAGGCTGTTCTACACCTGCCTGTCCAGGAAACCTACTCCAGGCCCTCCCCCATGAAACCACTAACCACACTCGCTAGCTGTTCCCTTGCCTGCAAAGGGGCCTGCGCCCACTTCTGGTTTGCATTACCCTATTCCTTCCAGCCTGTGTCCTGAAAGCTGATACTTTTGTACTTGGGGGTGCCGTGTTTGCCACCTGACAATGATTTGACATGACAGAGTGACAGAAAACAGACAGAGGGGATGGAATAACAGAACAAGGGACCCCAGCTGCTGCACTGGCAGCTCCAGGCAGGGGTGTCCATCAGTGAAGATACCTGTGAGCCAGCATTCTGGCCCCTTGGCTACAATAGTCCAGTAATTCCTGCTGCCTTGCTTTCATGTATCAATGGCCCAAAAACAGAGGGTTTGTGAAGATCCTGGGAAGGTACACAGGTAAAGGAGAATCACATATTTAGGCCTCTAGGCCCAGGCGCACTGAAGTCAAGACAGCCCAGCTTTTATTTCTGCACACACTGCACCCAAAATATTGAAGAAGGACATTTACGATGATCAAGCTAAGATCAACTATACAAGTCCAGAGTTAAGGACTAGGATTATTAGCCTATGTCCCTGAGTTATCATCAACATCACCAGACACATGGCAGGTGGTTACCAGCCCTCAAGTGGGGATGTTGATAATAATTGGTAGCATTCTTATATTAATGCATGCCTAGCTGAGGATGCTCCATTTATCATAGCTTGGAAGGATGGCACCATTTAAGAAAGAAAGGGAGGGAGGAAGGGAGGAAGGAAGGAAGAGAAGGAAGGAAGGAAGGAAGGAAGGAAGGAAGGAAGGAAGGAAGGAAGGAAGGAAGGAAGAAAGAAAGAAAGAAAGAAAGAAAGAAAGAAAGAAAGAAAGAAAGAAAGAAGGAAAGAAAACTGAGCCATATATAAGGTATTGGGGTCCTTTCTCATGCTTCAGGGTTGGTAAGCTGGAGAGTTCAGATCTGAACACACATAGTCGATGTTCTTCACACCATAGCCCCCCAGGAAAGAAGACTGGCATGAGAACTGAGCTATGGTGGGGTTCCAGGCCACGGTTGTCCCTCAAAGTGCTTTCCAGTGACATCAGGCCATCATGTGATCAGCTCCTCCGTATCTAGACCCCACCTACCCCTGCTGTACCATTCCCTCAAACTGGTGCATCTGCTCCCCAGTCATCTGCCTGGCATGTTTGCTTTCAGCTTACATAGCTAGAAAGCATTGAATGTAAATAAAAGGTAATGGGTTAATATGCTTCCTTCTCCTGGGCAATGTTGTGTCTGTGATTCAGAAAACACAGCCTTGCATGAATAAGGTAACCAACCCTCCCTGTGTGCAGGTTTAACATCAGTATTCGAGTAGGAATTCTGAACTCTTGAAATCATCAGTCTCCCCGGTGTGCCCAAAACTGATTACGTGGTATATTCCTTTTTTAATTCTTTAGAGAAAAACTCTCCAGGTGCCACTCAATGGAAGAACCTTCAGAAAGCATTAACCTTGTCCAGTCAGAGAGGTGAGGGGTTGTGGGACAATTGGGAGGCTAGAATCAATCACTAAGTGACCCCATCTAAACAACACTACCACCCACATCACCCTGAGTTATTATTTCTTCTCAACCTCCAGCCTCCTTCGAGTTAATTATTTATGTTTGTTTGGTTTTTGCCTTTTGTAGGGTAAAGAAAACGGAGGGAAGACAGCATCCCCACCCCTACAGGCATCACTATGGCTGTCTGGGAGGAAATGGGAAAACTGGGGTCTGTACAGACACGGCTCTGAGTTCCACACCTGCTTCTCTCCTGCTGCCCTGAACAATCACTCAGGGCCCATAATGAGAGGATACTGTGGCTGGTTTTATGTCATAAATCACACCAGGAAGACTCTGACTGGGAAGTGATACCATCAGCTCCTTTTTCCTTCAAGGCTGTTAGCTCTTAGTCAATTCCTTATGAACGAAGATTTAAAGACTGTAGAAGCCCCATCGCCAGCAAAGAATGCTTCTGCTGTTAGCTTCTCTCCCCTTGGAATGATTCTCCAGCTCCCCTGGAAGGGATTCCAGTATGTTCTCTGCATCCGTAGGAAGGGTGTTTGCAGAGAACAGCAATTAACTAATGCGAGGCTAATAGAGATCCTGCCTCGGCTGCCTCTCCAGCACACTGCCAACACTCCTTGGGTAGCCTAATGCAAGAAGAGAAAACACACAGCAATGGGGGAGAAACTGTACCTTGTTTCCGACATATTTCTCAAGCTGTTTAAATATGAAACAAAATCCTACCAGGCTACAAGCTTCCAGCTGTTATGATTTCATAAGATAAATTTACAACTAGAGAAACAGCATGTTTGCTTTTATAAAGTATGGAAATATAAATGTTCCAAGTGTTAAAACTGTCCAAACAAATTAATTCAAGGAAAAATAGTTGCCTTGGATTTGGTTCCCTTACACTGCCTTCTTTTAAGGGAGCTCATGAGCACATTGCTCCAGACACCATGAGTGGAGTGAAAACACACTTCCATCTCAACAGGCAGGACTCTCCTCTACACGTTATGCCAAGGAGCCTACAGGAGAGGTATCAGGAAGGTCCCTATCCATTCTCTCACTGCTGATCCAAGTCATTAAAACCTCAACTTAGCATTTTTTTTTTTAACAGAAAGACACTATTTGAAAAAGCTGAGACTAGAAATCTTACGATGTGCTCCCATTTCAGATCTGAGCTAAAATGAAAAAAGAGTTTCTTTCCTCAGTGACTTTGAAAAGAAGAGGGTGGTGATTAACAGCAATCTATTTTTTAATGAAACGTAACCCGTCATCGCTGTCATCTTCTGGCCATCCTCGCTTGTACGCGCCTCCCTGACAAGAGGAATAATAATGGTCATACATCACTGCTCTCCACGTCCAATCATCTAAATCTTCCCTTGCCGCAGCCTCTGAGACTCAATTACTTTATTGACATGCAATCTTCATAAGGGGAGAAATATTGTGCGTGTAAGGTCACTTGGTTATGAAGACATATTATCATATTATCTGCATGAGGGTTGCAGGGCTAAGACCTGACAGAGCTAATTATAATGGTACATGATAGAAAGCTCCGTACACATTATTCGCTTGGCTGCACTAAAGGTGAGGTAAGTCCATGACATCATGGTTTTTTTGAGAAAATAATGCAACTTTGGCTTGGTACCCCTAACTTTTTTTTCTTTAACTCTCTCTCTAACATTTTTTACTTTGCTGTTTTTCTAGATGATGAAAAGGTCAGTTAATATCTTTTCTGGTCTCAAAGAAGAGAGAAGGCATGCTACTGTGTGTGTGTGTGTGTGTGTGTGTGTGTGTGTGTGTGTGTGTGTGTAATCGACCCCCATATAATAAACACTAAGGTTTCAGTTCACTTCCCAGCAGCTGAAACTAGGGACTCAAGAGAGAAATGTAAAAATGTAAAGGGTACAAAGGAGTCAAATCCCCTCACCTGTAATTAACCCCTTCTCCGCCACCGCTTCTTTCTCTTGGTCTTTCAGGCAGGGCCTTATCTTGCTGTGTGCTATCAGATGCAGTTGTTTCCTTCAAATCCGCCATGTTATTTGAGAGTTCTCCATCCAGGAGCCTGGTGGGCTGCTGACGCACCCCGTTAGTCTAGCACCCCCTTTTTTTCCTGTGTCTTCAGCCCATTCACTTTCTTCATTTACACAGCTGTCATTCCCCATTTGAGAGACCAGGATGAAGTTTTCTAAGGGCAATTTGGCAAGGAAGGAGCATCAAGGCAAAGAAGCTGGGCCAAGTTGCTGGGGAAAGGATTGGATGGGTCTCTGATGAGTCACCAGGAAGTCAAAATCAAGTTGACTCCGCAGATGGGCTTGAGCCAGCACCAACACTTAAGCCCTAGACATACTTTATGGTTGTTAGGAGCTTTCAGATCCAAGGAAAGGAGCCACTGCAAACATCACTACAGTCTAGGATAGGCTGGCTCCTAGGTTCTCACCACCACTCTCCATCTTGAGAACTAATTTAATAAAGGAGAGAGCTGAGGCCTTCTAAGCTCCAGAAATGGCCTTAGTCATGCATCAGCAGTGCCTTGGCCCAGTTACAAGAGGAACAGAAAAGTAGAACAAGAAAATAAGGCTGTCTACATTCCTCCCTCCATGTACTCTAACTCAGACATCTGAATCTCTCAGACCAAAGGTTCATTAATAATGACAATGCTAGCTAAAAAAGAAAAGCCAAAGAGGGAGCTAGGGAATTTTTTTTTGGTCTCAGTTGGAAATAAAATTGTACATAATACAGTGCTCACATTAACTAAATCTGATGCTAATGCAGTGAGGAGGCCACTGCCTTGCATCTCCATGGTCAACATCTCAACTGCCTCTTCAAATGAGGAAGTTAACAGAACACCTGTCTCCAAAAGCTGAGCTGCTGAGATAAAACTGACAGTCAATAGAAAGAGGCTGGGATTCAATAAATAAAGCACTTGCTCCTAATTCCAGCACTCATCACACTTGCTGTAGCTCCTTAGCTAAGACAGGAGTCTCTACATTGGTATCAGAGAAAGTACTTGGGAGAGAGAGTAAGGCATGGTGAAAATATTTTGGTGCTGCCTAATGAAAAAAACGATTTTGAGCAAATTGCAAATGTCACTTGCCCTTATGGTAATGAGTAGGCACTGGACACTTCAAGAGAACTGTATTCTAGGAAAGGAAAGACACCTTGCTAGGGAAGTAGCTCAGTGGGTAAAGCGCTCGCTCAACACATGTGATGACCTGAGTCTGATGCCAAAACCTATGTTAAAAAAATACCAGGCATGTTGATGTATCCTTATAATCCTAGTTGGAGATGCAGGGAAAGATTGGATGGATCCCTAGGCCTTACAAGCCAGCTAGTCCCAGGTCCCATTGAGTAAAACAGACTGAAGTCTTGTGTTAAAAAGCAACAACAACAAAACCAAAAGGTGGTTGGTGTGGTGGATATTGTGTTCCCTGAAATATTGTGTGTTCCCTGAAATAAACATATCTGGGGTCAGAGAACAGACAGCCACTAGAACAAAGCCAAAAATGGTGGCTAGAATATAGGAAGAGTAAGCCCTAACAGAAGTTGGGCGGTGGTGGTACACACCTTTAATCCCAGCACTTGGGAGGCAGAGCAAGGTGGATCTCTGAGTTCAAGGCCACTTTAGAAACAGCTAAGCATGGTGACCCACGCCTTTAATCCCAGAAACCCAACCTTTAACCCCAGGGAGTGGGGGCAGAAAGAGAAAGGTATATAAGGCGTGAGGACCAGGAACTAAAGAAAAAAGCATGTAGTGAGTAAAGCATTCGGCTGGTTAAGCATTCAGGCTTTCAAGCACAGTTCAGCTGAGAGCCATTGGGATGAGGATTCAGAAACTTGCAGTCTGAGGAAACAAGACAAGCTGAGGAACTGGTGAGGTGAGAAAACTGTGGCTTGTTCTGCTTCTCTGATCTTCCAGCATTCACTCCAATAACTGGCCTCGGGTTGAGTTTTATTAATAAGACTCTTTAAGATTCCTACTACAGGTTGGACCCTCTAGTTCATGATGTTTGCACTTGCACATTTGAGCACACACAGGGGATGAAAAGGAACATGTTTTACAAAGTATGATTAGTGAGGGGCAGCTAGTTACTGCCTATTTGTGACTGATACTCAGGTTGATAACAAAGGAATAGACTGATAAGGTAAATTCCCACCGAAACCTAAGGCATCACTGATAATCCTGGATATTATCAGACCAGACTAAGTAATACAAGGGTTCATTATCTATTTGATACCAAAAGTCAGTTTTGGTCCTCCACAGCCATTGACATTGTCTTAGAAAACCAAAATTAAAACTGCTCAGATACCTATGTTGTAGAGGGGAAGTTACTAGGATCCTGAAGATGAATACATTAGAAGGTGAGCAGAGCCCTGGGCTCTAAGAGAGTCCCTCTCGCTATGGAGGAATCAGAATATGCTCTGTGACATCTACCTTATCACCCCACAGTCAGGAGATGCCAGGTGTAGTAGTCTTGGACACCTGGTGACTCTGTCACTGAATTCTTGTAACACATCTTTAGTTCATGTGTGAAATTGAAAAAAATCAGACACTGGGGCAAGGAGAAGGACCTTTCTAGATAATCTAGGATGTGGGAACCCACAGAGGCTTTTGTTGTTGTTGTTGTTGTTTTGTTTTTTAACCCAGCAGGGCTGCATAAGGGGATGACTTAACAACGTGCGTGGTTATCAGGTGTTTGGAAGGGTCTGCACTTAACTCTGCAGCGTCCTTTGATCTAGTAAGGGGGAGGTCTTTTGCCCTGCCCCTTGGCATTGTTATAAAAAGCCCTTTTGAAGAGACAGAAGGGGCTGCTGGGTATTGACCCAGGTCCTCCTAAAGCTATCCTGTGTTTGTCTGTCTCATCTTCACTATCATTCTTTCTAAAACATGTCTTATTCCTCTCTCCTCCTCATAGGAGCCCTGTAAGAGGTGGCAGCTGGCCTCCCACAGATGATGCTCTGAACAGGAACTTAGGTTCAGAGACCCTCACACTCAGACACAAGACTCAGACTCAAATCAAGATGGGAATACAATCTACTACCCAACAGCTGCTGTTACTACATTTCAAAGTATCTTCCCCTTTAGGAAGAACTTCCATTTTTGCTAGTTCTTAAGTAATTCTTTGATGTATGTCAATGCCCCGTGAGAGCCCCCCAAATTTGTCAGTTAATCAGCAATCATATGCACTACTTCATATAGATAACTCAACCTTATGAAATGATAATGGCTGTCATACTCCTGTCAAACAAGGAGCTGAGGCTAAGATAAGTCATATTAATCTCCCCAAGTTGAGCAGCTTGCAAGTGGCTTATTTTGTGGACTTCCCCATTTGCATGGAGGATTTTGTCCTTACTGTAAAAAAGGAAATTTACTATCCTGACCTCTTGGCCAGATGAGGCAATTATTATTCTTAGAGGGTTTCGGTAAAGCTTTCTTGTGAGTTAGGACCAGTCCTTGGTTAAATTCTTTGACTAACAGTAGAGGTTCGGGAAGGCAAGCTCTTTCTCCTATGAGGAATCAACTCATTACCAATGCACTGCATACAGCCAAGCTTCAGAATGAAAAGGGGGCTTCAAAGAAAATGTGTGCTGGGGTGGGGCAGGGCTGATGCCCCTACTGTATTACTGAAAACCAAGTCAAACTTGTACTCTTTCTCTTCCCAAATAGTGATTACTGTCAAAGGCTGTTCGCCTTCTGAATAACTCTATTAACAAAGTGCATTTATCCCTTAGGAAGAGCTTCACTTTAAGAATTAATACTCCCTTATCAAGATTCCCTTGACAATTACCCTAGAGCAAGACATGAAATAGGGCCGGAATTGAAAGAGGCTTAGCTTTCATATGTCTTATGATAAGACACCCTAAAGAGAGACAGGGGTAAAGCTAAATTTCTCTTTTTGTCATCTTATTTATTTAGCTGGATCATTTGGACTCAAATTCCAGATCTGCAAAATGTGAATGCAATTATTCGATGTCACCGAGAGGGAAGGAGACCAGCTGCGTATAGGCCATGCACCCACTGAGATAAATAGGAACTCTCAGCAGAATACATACAGGAACTGTTACTTGCACACCTAAGAGCCCTAAGGCAGTGAGGGCAGGGAACATTGAGTAAGCAAAGAGACCATAAGTGTGGCGATTTGAGCCTATAACCCTGGGTCTACTCTTCCCATGAGGCCACCTGCACACTCAACAGGCAGTTAGCAAGAGAAGCAGAGTCCAACCTCACACTGTTTTATAAGTCTTGGGAAGAAAATTAGATGAGAAATTTGTCAAGAAAAAGAGGCCTAGGCAGAGATCCCAGTTTTCATTAAGAACTCAAAGAATTATATCACGTGGAGAGGCAGCTAGGAAGAAGTTGCTCTCACAAAGCTTTTATTCTACTTTCTCAAGGGCTCGATCCTGAACTGCGCTGAAGTGACCTTTCCTGGGAACACAGTGATTTCTCTTTGGAGGAAAGCAACCTGTTCAGAGCCTCAAACTTTCTCTAGAATTTTTATCAACATCACTTTTAAAATACCATGTAGTTCGTTAGCAAAAGGTAAGACCAAATGCCCCCATCCAATCAATTAATCAAGCAAGCAATCATCCAATTAACCAGAGATACAGGACTACAAGGACGCCAGATAGTACAGTGATTATCCATGGAAAGAACATACTAAGCACATGTATTTTACATATTTTAGAAGACTTGATCTATAAATCAAAATAAAATAAAATTCACAACTGAAATGCATACTAACTTAAAGATCCACATGATATATTTCACACAGGATTAAACACAGCTACAGGGCAGATTAGGAGAAGCAAGGGTAAGTGGGAATTTATCTAAATGGGAATTACGAGCTGATAAAATGTATAGCACCAAGAAGGAGCTGTACAGACATTGCAGACAAATGACGTCAATGTAGATTCTCTGGTTGTAACAAACAGACCATTCTTCTGTGGGACTTTACAGTGGAGGAAGATGTCTATTTATGAAGGTAAAGGATATATGGAAACTCTAGGTACTTCATGTTAAATTTATTTATGAACTATAATTATTGTCACCTCAAACAAAATCTATTAAAAGAAACAAACTGTCGCTGCAGCTTCCATGATGAAATTGATTTTTCCTGTTTTTTTTTTCTTCTTTTCTCTTAAATTTTATTTTATTTTATTTTGGGGAGGGGGTTTGCAAGGGCAGAGGTCGGATACGAAGGGAGAGGAAATGAATGGGATTGAAATGCATAATGTGAAAGACACAAGGAATAAATGAAAACAAAAACAAAAAACAAAAAAAAAGAATCAATTCACCACATTAATAAAGACAGAAAAAACATTCTGCATAAGTAGGTGAAAAGAATATTTGTTATTTGAAAAAAGTCAACACTCCTCTAAGAGGGACATTCTTTTTTTTTTTTTTTTTTTGTTATTTTCTCTTTATTCCAAGTCCACCATTTTCTCACAAATTTCTTTTTCTTTTTCCTTTTTTTTTTTTTTTTTTGGCTTAGATAATTTTTATTGTTTGGGACTTTATTACATGCATATAATATGTTTTGTTCAAATCATCCATCTAGTAAATGGCATTTTTTTATATTTTATAATTAATTTAATTCTTACATATCAGCCACAGATTCCTCTGTCTTCCCTCCTCCCACTCCCAGCCTTCACCCCCCAATCCATCCTCCACTCCAACCTCCTCCAAGGCAAGGTCTCCCCTAGGGATTCAGCTCAGCCTGGCCAGCCCCAGGTAGACCTTCAGAAGTCCAATTGGCAAGAGAGAGAAGGGATTATATGAGCAAGAGATATCAAGACCATGATTGGAAAAAGCACAGGGACAATATAGCCAAATTAGTGGAAACACATGAACTATGAACAGATAGCTGAGGAGCCTCCATGGAACTGGATCAGGCCCCCTGGATAAGTGAGACAGTTTATTAGCTTGAACTATTTAGGAGGCTCCTAGGCAGTGGGACTGGGACCTGTCCTTAGTATATGACCTGGCTTTTTGGAACCTAGGGTCTATGCTGAGACATTTTGCTTAGCCTTGGTGTAGGGAAGAGGGGACTGGGCCTGCCTCAACTGAATCTACAAGGCTGAGCTGAAGAGAGACATTCTGAACAAAATAAGAACTAAAGGAGATTTTTCTAATTGATCTATGGTAACCTTAGATATTTTTCAGCAATCATTAAAACTGAATAGTTAAAATTAGAGATTGAAAATGAGGCCAAGCCATCTATCAAGACCATTCTCATTTAGCATTGTAGTAGAAGTCCTAGATACTGATATAAAGCAAGAAGAAAACATAAAAGGTGTAAAGATGAGAGAAAAAGAATTACTTATAGAAAACAAGATTTTGTATATAGAAAATTAAAATAATAAATAAAATAAAATGAATGATATAGTATATTAATATAATAAATAAATATAATAAAATAAAATGAACAAAAATAAAAACCATAAGAATGAAGAAACAGATGGTGCAAGGCTTCTGGTTGCAAGATCAGTGTATGGAAAATATTTCTATCTCTCCACACCAATACCAAACTGAGTGAATTAAATGACCAGAACATCAAAAAAAATCACAAAGCTAGGAATCAATTAAGTAAAATTTGCATAAAACTTAACACATATAGAGAAAGACAGAATAATATATAAAACAAACTGAGATGAAGACGTGGAAGGCTATCCCATGATTATAGGTTGGACATCATATTGCCACATGCCAGTTATATGCAAATTTACTTAATCATTCAAAATAACCCCTATCAGAAGCCCATCATTTTCATTGTTATTGCGAAATTATAGAAGATAGATAAAATAATTCTAAAATCTGCAGGGCAATACCAAAAGCCAAGGGTGGCCAAGATCATCTCAGTGCATGAGGAGGTATTAGGTCTTATAAAGCTATAGTCATTAAAGACTGGAGCACCAATGCAGAGAAGCTCAGTATAAAATGAAATAAATAGATTCCAGAAAAAAACAGTATACATAGATAGATGGCTGACTGATGGGGAGGGAAGAATGAGATGTCTTTTCTGATATTCTCATGAGAAAATCACTCTTGACCTTTTCGTGTATAATAAACATAAAAATAAATGCCAGGCATGTTGTAATTATTATACAAATATAAAATATAGAACCTTGTGACATTGAAATAGATAAGAATTGCTAAACAGGACTTCAAGAACCACAAAGCAAACATTAGATGTCACCATTACAAAACGCTACAGCATGTTGAGCAAGAGCATCAGCGAAAGAATTTATCTTGCATCCATATGCTTCATTTTACCTAACATTGAAAAGCCAGCAAAACTTGCTCATGGCATTAAGAGTCTAAATGTTGGCTGTCTTTGAGAAAGCACATGGAACAGAACTGAGGGTGGGATGTGACAGAATTTGAGAAGGAAACTCTACAAGTATTTGATTTTTATGTCTGTATGTTGGTAGCTTATGAAAACCCGTGAAGTTGGACATAACAATTTGTGTCTTTTCTGTGTATGTGCCATAATTCACTCAAAAAGTTTATTTTAAAAGATAACAAACACTTATCTACTGAATATAAAACATATCTACAGTTCTAAGAAGGTGTCTACTTTCAATAGAAGGAGAAGGAGCTCCTTCTAGCAAAGGTATCTAGGAGAAAGTAGATACAGAGGAGGAATTTTACCACTTTACTCATGCTGGTTGGGAAGAAGTGAGAGAGGTACTCATTTAAAATAACACACACACACACACACACACACACACACACACACACACACACCTCAAGCAGGTGTGACTCAGGCCACAATTAAAGTAGAGTTACCAAGTTGTAACCAGGGAGATCAGATGTTGATGGAGTCTCTAATTTTCCAGCTAACTCACATAAGAGAGACAAGCAATTAGAAAACACACAGTGGTTTGATCAGCTCACTAGTGAGTGATCCACAAGAAGTCCACAAGAAGCCCTGGACTACTTCTACCACAGATGGATTTTATATACAATAGTATTACTGCTGAAAGAAATGCATGGATGAATAACCTGTATACACACACACACACACACACACACACACACACACACACACACACACACATGTGCATGCACAGATGCACATACACATCCTCTCACTTCTTTGATCATTCCTTAACTACAAAGCCAGTGGATACTAAGTCTGAAATACTAAAGAATAGGAGAAAGATATGGCACCTCCATGGCAGACTGCTGGTATTATTTACTCTGTATCTCGGGGACTGTTGACCTTCATGGACTTACCTAGTGGACACCTTGAACTTGCTTGTCAAAATTATCCTTATACATGTTGGGAGCTTGTTTTGTTTGCTTTGAAGAGGGGCGCCAAGGTATTAAGTACATATTCCAAGAGGTACTGGATTCTCCAGAGATCATAACCAGTGCTCAATCATTTATTGATTACAGATCAGTTTTACAAATATAATACTTTTATCTCCTAACTATCTTGTGAAAAAGCAACAGGTCCTTTTGTCCTCTAAAGAGTAGGCACAAAATGCTTAAAGAAACTGCATGATTGGTTCTGCTTAAAGCCACAGTTGAAACAGTAGCACTAAGATGTGAATCAATTGCCATTCCTCTTCTTTAAAACTTTCTGAGAAAGGCTGGGCGGTGGTGGCGCACACCTTTAATCGCAGGACTAGAGAGGCAGAGGCAGGAGGATCTCAGTGAGTTCGAGTCCAGCCTGGTCTACAAAGTGAGTTCCAGGACAGCTGGGGATATGACACAAAGACACTCTATCTCGAAAAACAAAACAAAACAAACAAACAAAAACTTCTGATAAATACATGATACATATCCATGTGACCTCACCAGGGACAAAAAAAAAAAACAAAAGGTTTCCATGCCATTTTACTCAAGAGCAAAGAGCATGTGTGAATACCTTCAGAGAAACACAACATCCACTCCCCTTTTCTGCTGTATGTATCAGACTGCTGTAGCCAAAGTTCAATGCTAGGTTCTCTGGTCCTGTCACTAAAGATGGTTAAAGGTTCCTGAGGCTCAGTGTCCATCTGACATGCTGTGAAGAGTCTGTGTTACCATGTCTGCATCTGACAGTCAAATATAGCCTCGATACCACAACATGACAGAGAAGGGAGGCTTCCCAGAGTCCTCACACAACCTGCCTCACAATGTATCTGGGAGTCCACTAGAAGCTGGCTCCTGTCTTCCCCTCCACAAAACCAGGATGTATAGGATTTGCAGCTGGACTGAGGAGTCCTCAAGGAGCTGCCAAGGGGGAACAAGACTCAGAGTCAGCCTTCATGAGGCCTGTGTCAGCGTATCTCCTGCACACAGGGACATGTGGTATGCTGAGCTGTGATGTGCAAGAAAGGAGAGGCAGGCTGACAAAGGATGGGAACCATATGGCAGGGGTGGTGTCCAAAGCTACACCAGGAATGCACACACATATGGTGAAAATGATGTGCACAGGATATTACCCTTAATTCTTCTCCATAAAGTTTGTACACACATGCACATCCCAGCCAAGGATTAGAGAATGGTAATATGGAAATCACTTAGTCAAATGTCCGTTCACATTTTATGCAGGGAATGGAAGTCTGACATGTATGTGGTAAAACATATTCTAGACATACAAACACAGCAATGAGCTCGAATTCAAAATTTATTTCTAATCTAGAGTACTTCCACCCACTCTAAGCTGTGTTTTTAAATATGGCATCACCTGGAATTATTCCTCTTTCTGCAAGTGGATTCAAAGTGTTTCTAGACAGGAGACCTCTGTGACAAGACTCCAGCTGTGTAGATAGAAAGGCTTCCCACTCTGCATTGCCTACAATGGCCACTCAGGCCTAAGATTCAGACAGAGACATAGGGAATTCTGCAAAGGCACAGATATCAGTCACCTTGGGAAAACCCAAAGGTCCCTAGGTCAACTTCTTGAGGACCTGTACAATTGATCCCTCTAGTAAAGAGACAAGGTCACTCCAAAGGACAAGACACATGGAGACACTTGTACTTTCCCCCAGACAGGCTCCCAGGAGTGAAAGGAATGGATCTGGGCAAAGAGAGCTGGTGGATTGCACATGTCTTGAAGAAATCCTTCAGACCCTCTGCCAAAGAAATGAGAACTCACAGAGCCTAGGTTTCCTTGCCTCCCAGCCTGCTGCATGTCTTCACATGTCTGTCTTGACCTCACTCTCGGAAAGTCTCCAAATGAAGCCTGTTCTTAGCCTCTTCCCTTCTGCTGAGTGCACACTGCCTCATACTTCTGACCCAGACATTGTGTCTTATTTAGCCTTTATCTTCAAAGCTTTATCTGGCATTTGAGCAGGTGAACCTAACATTTTTAGGAGCCAGTGAGTGGGTGGCCAGCTGAGCTATAGCTCGACCAGTTTTCCCAGAGATGCTCATTTAGAGAATACAGAGGGATAAGTTTACATTTTCTTCGATCCTTGCTTCCTTTTAGTTCTCTTCTGAGGTCCTCTCAAGGCAGCTTTCCACAAGACCTCCAGGCACCATAATGGTCCCCCTTGTCTATACTGGGAATCTCAATTTTTTCCAAACACACACACACACACACACACACACACACACACACAATGTGGCTTCCTTCTCCCAACCATAGGCATCTTTCCTGAAATGCTGAGGTCTTTAGCACATGACTTGAGACTCTAGATCAAGTTTCAGGTCCTCCACAAGCATCCCTAAAGCCATTGCCAGAGAGTTCTGAACTTCAGCAAACACTCATCTGCTCTCCCCTAACAACCAGGTTCCTTTTCATCTTTCCTCTGGCGTATGCTGAGCACTTGGCAGAACTGTAACAACTATTTAATGGAAGGAAGGAGGGGAATTGTTGAGTTCCTCGAAGTGGGGCCCCATAACTTCATAACTTGTGGTTTGCTGTTTTGCATTTTCTATGTTTTTGTTTTGTTTTGCAGCTCTGTAATTCCTAACAGACCCTCTAAGACTTTCTCTGTACTTCATAAATATTAATGATCGCTTACACGAAGAGGAGTGCTGATGATACATCCTCCCGTTTGTAAAGTGTGCACATTTAACACCAGAGGTGGTCAGAGGTGGCATCTTCCTCATGGATGGAGCCAAAGCTCAGGCTTGGAAACCATTTCTAAGTTCACATTGCTGGGACATGGCAGAGATGAGGCACAGACATCTAAGCAGAATCAGTAGTTGCCTGTCTACACTTGGATCACTCTGCCCAGGGTGAAGTTCAGCCCATTCTGGCTGTTTATAGCCATGTGGCTGGATGATGGATATCTTTTTTGCTTTTCTTTGTCCTTGTTTATAAAATTCAGTTAGCAATGGGTCAACTTTAGGAGGCCTTATGATTATATGAGGTAATAAATTTTTAGTGCTTACAGTCTTTATTTCCAAGGCAAATGCTCAAGGAATTCATTTTTTTTCAACATATATTTGCTAACTAACACTATGTGTCTGGCTCTTGTTTAGGCACGATGGACAGGGCAGTAACAGGAACATGGACTCTTACCCTTGGGATGCTTACTATCTTGCAAGAAAGGGTGCTTGATAGACAGACATCAAATTTAAAATACTTTTCTTCAGCTGAGACTAAAGTACCAAAGCAGGTCAGAAAGAAGAGGTACCTGGGTAGGATATGGTGAAAGGTTCCAACATTTCTGAGATCCCTGGAAAGAAAGATGGGCTCAAAGGAAGAGTCCTAAAGCTACACTTTAAAGAAGCGATGGTTAGGAAAGGGGGTAAATGGGCACTAAGAGAGTATAAAGAGAGAGGAAGAAAATGGGGACAAGAGTGTTCAGGGGCAACATCAGGATCTGCCCACAAAGAGCCGAGAAAGCAAAGGAGGACACTGGCTCACGGACTATGTATAAGTAAGGGGGTGGCATACAAGTGGTGATGAGCAGGGCAGGGAAGGAGAGGATCAAAAGAGAGGGGTTCTTTTACAGAAAAATGAAGGAGGAGGTAAGTCAGGAGGAAGGAAAAAGGAGATGAGGAAAGTAAGAGGACAGCAGGAGGGAGGGGAGAGAGAAAGAGAGCCATAGAGAGACGGAGATGCAGACAGACAGACAGAGACAGAAGGATAGAGAGAGAGAGAGAGACTGAGGTTAAGGATAATGATGGCTGAAGAAAGGGGTTCTTGGGCTGAGGAAATGCTCCAGGGTTTGAAGTCACTTGCTGAAGACTGACACAGGTTACACGCTCATTCCCTCTTCAGTCTTTCTCCATGCTCTCTCCCAAACAACCACCCCACCATCTCAGGGCTGCTGTCCACCATTAGGATACCTGGTTATCACTAGTTATGGTCATAAACCACCTTATCAACAGCAAGCAGCAGTCTTTTCCAGGAGGAAACACAGATCCTCTTGATTTTGTACATTCCCTAGACACCACAAAGTTTTGAGTGTAGACATTATGTTGTGATCTAAGTGTCTGTGCTCCCAGAACCCATGGCATGCAGCTTGACTAGGTACTTGTAACAACCACAAAACAAAACCGCACAAGAGACCGTGAAGCTTTCCTCTGGAATTCTACCAGGGAGAAGCCCACCATCTTTCTAAAGTAGGCTGAGTAGGCAGAGTTCTCCTTCCCCAACTTGAAGCAAAAGAGAAGACAAAGCAACAACTAGAGATTCATCCCAGTCCAAAGAGAGACAATTTGTGATGTAAACCACAACCAAGGTTCTCTGAAAAAGTACAGTTTCTAAAAGAAAAAGGCAAGATTATCCCCACCCCTAAATGTTCTCATGCAGGAGTGTTTAATTCCCTAAATTCAGCTAAGTCACACAAAATTTGGGAAATGTTCAACATTTCAAGAGAATTCAAAGGATAATTTCTGTCTCATCAAAACCAAACATAGCCATTGGCAGACAGGGACCAGCAACTTCTAAACACACCAGGAGGTGTCCCTCTGGTGGCTGAGTGGTGGCTCCATCTGCTTCTCATCAGGCCCCTGCTGTGGCTCTTGGGTGGAGCTCTGCCCCAGTTACATTGGCCATGTGTCCAAAGTGTCCCATCCCAGCAAAGCAGGAGAGACTCCAGCAAAGATTTGAAGCCTGGGACTGAGTTCCAGAGACCATGAACCCTGCCAGGGGTGTGTCTCCAACCCCTGCCTCCAACACCCTTCCACTGTACTTCTCTCTCCTTCAGGAAAACAGCATCAACAACATGATAATGAATGTGCTTTGAGAATCCATGATGAGGATGCATTATGGTATTAATAGAACTTTGGACAGGAAAATGGACCCTTTTAACCTGAACTATCTAAATAGGAAAACAACACAGGGTTTAATCCAAAGTCAAACAAAACCATGTAGGGATATGGTGGGGTTGTCTTGAGGTAAACATATTCCACTTCAGGACTCTAGGAAACATAGATTGTGTGAATACATGAGAGAGGTTTAGAACTCACGTGAACTTGAGCTGGGATGAGTGTGACAGCTGAGCATTCAGCAAACAACACCACTTGGTTGGACACACAGCTGTGGGAAATCTGGCCTGCAGTGGGTAGACTCTGGGGATGGTGGCAACATCCAGGAAAATCCTAGAGTCTCAAGATGGGATTCTTCCCCCTTCTCCAGTGCATACTGCCGAGATGACAGGACAGGTGAGCAAGGGGACAAGTCCAGCCTTCAGGAGTCCCTGCCATGTATGAAACTAAGATCCATTAGCACTGTCCTCACCATCTTTTCTAGTGAATGAGTACTCCATGTTCAAACACCTAAGACTATGGGGGATATTTAGCATCCAAACTACCATAAATGCCTTCCACAAACTATGCCCATGTCATCTTACGCATCCCAAATGCTGCTTTCTCTGACTTGAGCACACCTACTTTCCTCCCTGTCTATTATGATATATTCATAATCTCTCAGCTTCAATGCTACTGTTCCCAGGAAATCCTTCCTGATTCTTTCCTAAGACTGAATCCTATATTCCTCCACAATTCTAAATATGTATGTCTACAACAGAACTCTTAACATACTGAGTTGCTCGTATAAATCATTTTTTAGACTCTACCCTATATGGCATCAAAAGCCATAGTCAACTCATGATAAATATTTATGTTCTTATTACTATGATATTTTGGGAAACATCAGAGTCGGTTATGAAGTTGGCTATTAATATTCAAATATATCAGTAAACAGTCAATAAAAGTGAAATTCATGGAGATGAAACAGTTACATTGTTTACTGAAAAAAGCAAAATAGAAGTTAAGTGTACATTTTTGGCATGATCAAAACTGCATGTTAAAAAGTTTAGAAATAAATTTAACATGCTAATAATTGATTATTTTGAAATATAATGTTAAAATAATCATGAAAGAATCCACTTGCAGGAAATTATAAAAAAACACCAAACAGCTCAAATGAACAAAATATGATACACTTGTAACTTCTCCACTAATAAAGTGTGATGATGACCAGGTTGGCAAGATTAATGAGTGGTTAAGAGCGCTTGCTGCCCAAGCCTGACAACCTGAACACAATACTCAGAACCCACATCAATACTCAGAACATCATATCCCAACAGCTGGATGACTGCAGAAAGAGGAATTTCCTTCTATTCCCTGAGCCGTGCTCTAGCCCCGATTCATCGAATTTGATCATTGCCCATTCGCTCCTGGGATTATGATATTTACAAATGCTGCAAGCGTTTGCTGAGATAGAACTGGTAAGGGCGGGAAAGCCTGCCTGCCTTCCTGCTGTGATGCTGAAATTGTTTCCTCTCATCTGTGATATGGCAGGGGATGATTGACTAATTATATTGAGAATTGTAATCTAATTATACCAGATCCATCTCTGATCATTTAAATTCCGTGTTGAGTGCGTTGTCCTTAATAGGAACGCCTTAAAGATCACATTTTAACTCAAAACAAATGCTCTAATACAGGTTGCCTTGCAAAGGTAGTCAGAGATTTGTTCAGTTCCAACAGTAAGAGAATGCTAGGCAGGAACAGCACAGGGTTTTACAATAGACAGATGGCTGCTAACTCTCACTTGGTCATCGACAAGCTGTGAGTTCCTGACCATATCTCTTGTTATATTCCTTTGTAGATAAGCTACAAAAATGAGAATGATTTAAAAAATCTATTTTACAAGGTTGCCATTGAGTTGAATTAATATTGAGATGAAGGTTAATTATTTTAATTCACCACATCTCAAGTTAGAAGAGGACATAAAATTTAATCTTGTAATAGATGAAACTAAATCTCATCTTGTCTAATATAGTCAGTTATTCACTCTTCTGCCACGTCCCTCTGAAATGAGAACATGAGTGAGTGCTCAACTCCTCTGGGCACCCTTAAACTCTGATACTTTGAGTGAAGGAGAAAAATTATCAAACAAGCACTGCTCTTTAGCTTGTTATATTACATAAAAAACAAATAGAAACTGGATAAGGAGGAGCCAGGCAGATCTCTGTGAGTTCGAGGCCAGCCTGGGCTACCAAGTGAGTTCCAGGAAAGGTGCAAAGCTACACAGAGAAACCCTGTCTCAAAAAACCAAAGAAAAAAAAACAAAAACAAACAAACAAACAAAACCAAACAAACAAATTAAATGAGATGATTCTGTGAATGAATGAACAGACACCATGTGATATTTTCCCCTCTTCTTTCTGCCATATTAGGATCTGGTTCTTGCCAGGGATACTTGTAGACCCCTCCCCTTAACCATGAGCTTTGCCAGAGGACCAGGATGCCATCTGAGAGACAGTGTCATCTAAACATGGCAGGGATGCCACACCCATGAAATCTCATCAATATGGCTGCCTAAGCAAGATTTGCATAATGACCAGACTAGTTAGATGTGTCAGCATAAACAGGGGAAATCTTATAAGGGTCCGTCCCTAGATGAACGGCTATGAACAAATTTAAGAGAGGGCGAAACAGACATGAGAGGAGTTGGAGGCGGGGAGAGAGATGAGTATAAATAATGTAAATGCAGAATTCATGTATGAAATTTAAAAACAACAACAACTGTTGATTAACAAACAAACAAACCTGAGCTCTGACTTCTGATGTCCTGACCTTGGAAAGATCATGAAAAGCCAATTGCCTACTTAAACTACAGGGACAGACCCACTTGGAGTAATGTGATCACAGGTCTGGCTTATTAAATAGATGGAATAGTAGCTTTCTGCTGTGCCCAGGAAGGCCACCTTAATTTGTGTTCAACTTCCTCCCCTCACCTGAATCACTGGGAAGCCCATCCGCCCCACTCCAGGCACTTCTGCCTTGACCCTCAACGCACAGGTGGCTGTTGTTACACTAAGTTCCAAACACCAGCCTCGGCATAACAAGTAACCATTCTAACAAATGGCTCTTGCTGGCTTCAAGAAAGTCAAGCTATCAATGGGGAGAATCACTTTAGTTTTTTGAAATTTTCAGCTTTGGACAGGCTTCCCACATTGCTTGGTTTATGGGTCCTCCCCGCCATCTCCAAGCTCTGATGTTCCAACTTGCATTTCTATTGTGACTACATCATCTCCTTTTTGTGACCCTGCTACATCGCTTTTCATGAGGACTTTGTGGTTCTACTGGGCCCACCAAAATGATCCAGGACAACCTTTAAACCTTAACCATACCCACAACATCACTTTCACAAAAGAGGGACCATGTAGTTATAATGGTGCATCGAGCCAGAGCCCTCAGAGTAGGAGGCACCCTCAAAGGAGTTGCCCCTCAGGTATCCTAGGAAAAACATCCCAGACAGGAACTAGACAAGGACTTGGGCTCTCAGCAGGCAGCGTGCCTACTGTGCTCCAGAAAAGCCAGGAAGCAGGGAGTAAGCCAGGAGACACACTGGGATGGATGAGGCCTGAGACTTCCTGGAGCATCTCCAATACCATTGTAAGAAAGTCGATTTTATTCTAAGTAAAAGCCAGCAATCAAATGAGGCCATTTAGGGTTGGAGATATTCTGAGGTCTTTCTATTTTTATTTTATTTTTTAGCTTGCACACACACAGACATTTAAAAATGGCTGCTAAATGCCTCTTCTGGGGGACTGTGAACTGCTCATAATAATAATATAAAAAAGTGCCTTGGGCTTTCTTACAACTGGATCCATCAAAGGGTTTTCACTAGCAATTTGGGGAGCTTCCGCCTCTGGGTGCCACTGCTGTGATTTCAAAATAGAATTATCTCGTGCTCTGTGATTTCTTGAATCATTAGTTTTCCATTTTCTCTTCCTTTTTTCTTTCAGCTCCATTTTTTTTTTTCAGTTCAGCTCTGGTATATGCAAGAAGTCTTAAAATAATGCTGGCGCATGGGCAATTGAGTGAGGGACCCAGTTGGAGACAAGGGGAGATGGGTCTTCCCAGGATGCAGATGGGACCTGAATATCATGTGTCTGTTTAGTCAGAGGCCTGGAGTCGAGCCTAAGGTTGGGCTTTACAAGGACAAAGGGAGCATCTGTTGTGAGACTCAAGGCCTCAGAGAAAGAAAGCCAAGATCTTACCACTCCATGGGGTAGTGAACTTGAGTCAATTTCCCTCTCACTGGAGAGTGGTAAGGGGTCTAGAACCGGGTGATTTTCTTTTTTCTTTTTTTTTTCTTTCTTCCATACAGGCAATTCCTTCCAGAAGTGCAACCCTCACGAACAAAATAGAACCCTGGTACCACCCCTTTAATTACCTGGCTGACAGCAAGCTGAAATTTTTCAAAATTATAATTATCAACAATTCGAACTCATTATGCACTGAACGGTACTTATCTTTGAAGATTAATAATTTTAGCATTAACAAGGGAAAAAAATAACAAAATTACTTAATTTCCTTCTCAGCAAAACCCTTGGGATTTTTAAAGGAGCTGCTGGCAGGGAGGAAACAAGCCAAGTACCACTGGTCCAGAGGGTCTTTATAGACCAGGACTCATGGGGTGTCACGGAATGGGTACAGCAGATGACGGGAACAAACTTGGGGCGCCGGGAATTAGAACTGACATCTTCTAGTCTCTCCTTCCTCACCTCTGCCTCCCAGGGTTAGATGCCTCACACAGAAGATGAACAGGAAATGTCCCAAGAACCCCCATTTGGAATTTTTAGCCCTAGAGTCTAGCTTGCATGCCTGTAGTTTAAGGTGTACATGGTAGTGTGGGGTACTATTTTTTATTTTATTAATGAGTAAATTATATAATGTAAATATAAATTATAGTAAATAATCAATAATTAATTAATTTGGATTATTTGTTTGGTTTTGAGGAAGGATTTCCCTCTGCAGCCCAGTCTGGCTTGGAACTCACAGCTGACCTCCTGCCTCTGCTTCTGAGGTACTGGGATTACAAGTAGGAGTCACTACATCTGGCTGGGATATTATTATCATCATCATCATAATCATCATTATCATTATTATTTTAATTTATTTTTAGTGGGAAACATTAAAGATAATCCCAGGCATGAAGGGCGCAGCTACTCAGAGGAGACTACAGGAGAGGTGAGGTTGGAGTGGACTGGAGAACTCAGGACCCTGCAGGGGCATCCAGTATGGATAACAGCAATGTGAGAGAAAGTCAGACACTGTTAGGGGCCAGAGACAAGGGCTGTGAGGTGTCATCCTGTGATGTATGGGAATGGATGAGTCCTATCCTCAAAATTCATCCCTGGCACTGCACATTTCTTGACCTATATGTTATATGTGTCCTTCCTAAATGTGTGTGTGTGTGTGTGTGTGTGTGTGTGTGTGTGTGTGTGTGTGTGTGTGTGTTAGGAGATGTAAAATAGTAAAACTAAAACAGTGAAAGAATTAAAGCTGAAGGCACTCAATCAGTTCACAGCAGTTGAGACAAAGTAAAAGCCAGGTCCCCAGAACCCCAACAGCTCAGAAACAAGCAAGCTCATCACCAAGAACAGCTTGGCAATAAAGGGCCTTGGAAACTCACCCGTCTCCTCTCCTCCATGGTCAGTAGCTACTGCGTGTCTCCTTCTGTGTCTCCTGGCCATTCCAGACCCAAAGGCTTGGATCTAGAACATTTCCCTGTCTGGAAACTGCCCTGTCTTCCCATTTCCTTCCACCAGATGTCTGCTGTAATGGACCTTCTCACACTCCGGCCTCACTAGTTCATGGTCCTGTCATCTTGTTTGTTTACTATTTGCTGTTTGACTCTCGTGAGCTGATACCTTACTTAGTCAGATATAGAACTCACAGTGTCTAGTAAAAAATAAAACATGGGGCTCTTTATTTAAAAAAAAATGAGAGAGAAGCCTACAGGTGCTCTCTCAACCTCTCACAGTGTGTATTTGCTATCTACCGTTGTGTTCCAACTATACAGCAAGCAAAGCCCTCATAAGTATCCAGGGGCCCTACACTGTTGTTTGGTATGTGTCGGGCACAACTCCAACCCCATCGTTCTCTGCACATAAACTTCTCCCTAGGGCCAGAGGGTAAGGAGTACGGGTTAGAAACCATTCTAGGGAAGTGAGGGATCAGGAAGGCATGAGAACATTTTCCAAGCTCCCATCATAGCACAGATCCAGAGATTAAAAATGTCTCCCAGGGTGGTGGACTACAGAACATCAAACTCGAAATGCAAAGCCCCCTTCTGCACATAGTGTTGATGAGTTCATTCTTGTCTCAGCCCTCAGTTCAGTGCCTGTGGTACAGAACACAAGAATGAATGAATGAATGAATGAATGAATGGGAAATTAAACCACTAATTCCATTTACCATTGGCATCCTGTGGGGCAAACTGGCTTTCTTTTCATGAATAATGTTTTTGAGAGCACACCAATCCTAGGCCACCTTCCTAGGATCTTTGAGGGGCTAGGAAGAAGAATCAAGATCCATTCCCTTCATAAACTCTGCAGCCTTGTAGCAGAGGTCAGACAACTTCCTGAGGAGATGAAAAGTAACCTAAGGTACAGCAAGATGTCGGCTTAGAGATCTCTATAGCTACAGAATCACAGAAGGTTCTGTGAAAATGGTGGCATTTAAGTGGCCCTTTAAAAACAACCCGAGAGTTGGTCATAAAGAGGAGGCAGGAAAAGGTAACGGTGTCAGTGAAGGGTGAGAGGCAGAAAGCTGAAATTATGAACAACTCTAGGGTCATGATGTTCAAGGAAGAAGTTGTGGATCGCACAAGCATGGACCAGGCACTCAGGACCAAACATGGAGCTTCTTGGGCCTCTGAGTATTTCCAAGGGGAAGACTGGCAATAAGGGCTGCCCTAGGATGTGCTGTCTGCTCCCCCCCACCCGAGTTTAGCAGCTCTCATTTATCAGGACATATTCAAGTGAGTCTGGATTCTGGCTAATGCTTTCTGGACTCTTCTGCTTCAAACACCTCACAAGGATGCTGCATGGGCATATGGCAAGGCTTGAGGTCTCACCCGAGGTTCAGCTGAGAAGCTTCCAAGCCCACACTATTACTGCAGGGTTCATGTTTGTATGGACTACTGGATAGAGGGCCATTACTCCTCACTGGTATTGGCCAGAGAGTATCCTCTATTGCTTTTCCTCTCTGCCTCTCCAACTTGGAATCTCATTTTATTAATCCAGCAAGAAGAAAGTTGGCTAGCCATACACAAGTTACATGTAACCTAATCATGGTATTACTATCTTATTTCCTCTCTATAATCTACTAGTAGTGAGCATGGCATAACCCCCTCACATGCATACAAGTAGAAAGGATTGTCCAAGGGCATGGATGCCAAGAAATATGTCTCATGAGGACCATATTGACACTCCTACTGAAGTAGGAAAGGCACTGAGTCTGCGACATCTGTCTCTGAGAAGCATCTGCATACATGTGATGGCTGATGACATGGGATGAATAACAAGAATGGGGCTATCTTAAAATACTTCATCAGGGTGTGATTCCCTAGTGAGTCTCCTAATTCTGTGACAATTCCAGTCTGGCTTCTAGGCTAAAGTTATGCAGAAGGACACAAAGAAATTTCTTCAGTTATGACACCTCCCAAGAGCCAACCACTCGAGATACTGGTCTCTAAAGGAATTTCCCAGAGGCAATGAAATTTGAAATTTGAAAAGTCTAGCTGTAGGCATATATAAAAGTATTATATACTTGTAATAATACTTAATAAATGATACAATATAAATAATACAATAAATTTAATAAATATATATATTTAAAGTTTTATATATAGGCATATATATAAAACTTATAAACAGTAATAATACTTGAATTCTACATAGGTGTTTAAATCATTTACATCACAAATTGAACCTTGGGACCACCTACTATTTCATCTTGCAGATAAGAAAACTGAGTGTTGGTCTAAAGCAAACAGATAGTAGCCCTAACTAGAACCTCTGCCCCTGGGCCCTGGCTGGTACTTGTTTCTTTCTAACATGCAGAATCTCACACACAGTTTCTAAACTGGATATGCTTAGCTTTTCATGTGCAAAGTCAAGGGCCTACTTTCTTTAACAGGAACATAAATACAGAGATTCCAAGGCTCTTGGGGGTTAATTAAATTAGGAATACTCACAGGCCCCAAATTTCCAAGGAAAAGCATGATCTTGGGACACTGATTGGCTGGGAATGGGACACCCTTGGGCTCCCCAGAGAAATTCTCCTCTGATAGGAAACTCAAGCTTAAGGTCATGGAAACACAGCTTCCCCCTAATTTCAGTTATCTAGTCCAGCACTGAGCAAAACTTCCTGCTAGACCAAAAACTCAAGGCATTCCCCATTGCCAATCCATGGTGATTGAATGTCTGAATGTAATTTGAATGAGAACATTTCAAAGCACAAAGGTTCTGTTCCCAATAAGTTCAGTCTATATAATCAAATGCATTCTTGCTGGCCCAATCAGCAGAGGCCTGGCAGGGGGAAAAAAGTCTTTGGTATGAGCAAAAGGAAAAAAAAAATCCAAGCTTAAATCTTACAATTGGCCCTTTGAGGGTCGTTGACTCCGTCAGTTTTACAGTGGGGTCCTGAAATGAATGCTGCCTCTATGCAAAGCAACAGGAGGCCACATTATAATTAGAATGCAATCAGTAGGATTGGTTATGGCTTGGTTTTCTTCCTGAAATGACAATCTATGCCACGTCTGCCATTACATTAATATTTTCTGCCTTGCTAAAGCAGAGAGAGAGTGTATGGAGGAGGGGCAAGACAGCATCTCTCCACTGCACAGCTGATAGAGTTGTCTTAACTAGAAGTCTGTGTGAGCTAATCAAGGCTCGAGCAGTTCACCTTTAAAATACCCAAACCATCTGGCAGGCTGTCCCACGATAAATCTCTATGATAAATGCCTCCGTTTTGATGTTACAAAGGAACCACAGACCTGCTCAGTTTTGGCACAGCTGAGAACATACTGGCAACAGCAGAATAGAATTCAGATGTCCTCAAATAGAGAAGTAAATCATTTTGACCTGCAGGGCATAATATATTTAAAGAAAACCTGATTGTAATAAAAAAGGTTGGACTTGTCACAATTTCTGCTACAGGAATGGCCATATATATATTTGGTATACACTCTTCAGTTTAATGAAAACTCCAGTGTGTATAATATAAAAACCTTCCATCCCTACCCCCTTTGTGTGTGTGAGAGAGTCTTCAAACATCTCCTTCTGTCCCCTCGTGAATTGCTATGGTGGCCTCTTGCTGGTTCTCAGGCATCCTGCGGAGGAGTGGCTGCAGCCGAGCATGCCTTCAGAATGATTAATCCACTTGCCTTTCATGGGTCTGTTTGGCTGGGCCCACAGCCACTGCCAAGAAAGGACACACTGTGACCACCAGCACCAGGAAGAGAAGGCACAGCCTCTCAACTCAAGGTTAGCCCGGACCTGGTGCCGAGAGGGACTCATAAAATAAATTATGCTGTGTGGTTTTGGAAGGTAGACTTTTATGTCTAGCCAAGCTTCAGAAACAAATTATAGAGTGGTCAGTTGGCCTTATTTATTTCATGTTTTCCCCCACAACATTAAGGAACTGATTAAACATGGGTGCCAAATGGTAAGCAGCTCTTGTCCCACTCCCTTGCTTAGACACACAGTGCCTCACCCTTGGCTCTGATGAGGCTCACCAACCAACCAAGGGGTAGCTAATGACAAGGCTTCAGCAGTCCCAGAGCTCCTGGGAATGCCTGGGATCTTGTGACAAGGCTTGGTATCTTTTCCGCTCTGGCCTAGTTGGTTGTAACAGCTTGACCAATTCTGTCCACAGCTGCTGGGGTCACTTTCTGGTGACTAATGGGAAAGGCAGATTTCCCATCTGTCCCCTGAAAAATGGTTTTAATAAAATGAGTCTGCTCACACACCCAAAGGAAGCCAGGGACAAGCAGGAGAGGCGATGTGTTTCTGATGGGGGGTGAGGCGGGGGGGGGGGGGGGGGCTGTTTCAATCTCACCCTGTTAGTCTCCAGAAAAGTTGGCAACCAAGAAGAGAGGCTATTTCCCTGGGTAGAGTGGAGTTGGGAAAGTTAGTGGGGGCTGCTTAGAAACTCACGGGAGCCTGCAGCAATGAGTCTGCAATTATTCAGTCTCACTGAAAAAAACGTGCAAATAAATTTGAGGTCACCGTGTTCAATAAAACTTTTTAAAAAATATTTACTGACAGTCCACTTGGAAGAAAAAAGACACAGAAATTTATTGGCTGTCGGCAACTGGAGAGGAGACATGTTAACCCATACCTTTTTGTCTGCCCTGGGCAAAACAACATTTATCTAGTCACTTGACTGTCTTCCACGGCTGTGCAGAGAGGAGACACCCACTGAATCTGTGGCTTCTTCAGCTCTTCAATCATTACTTTGGTTTGCTCCCGAATCCCCGCCAGGTCCCTGGCATCTTTCTAGTTCAGAAGTATAGAGAAAAAAAAGCAAGAGATTGTGGTGGTGGATGCTCCTTCGGGTTCAGTGGGAACCGAGAGAAATGTGCTAGGTAAGGGCGTAGGCATCCATAGTTAGAGTGAAAAAATAATACCACCCCACTCACTGTCTCTCTTTTCCCCCATTCTCTGCTCCCCTCCCCTCAAATCTGACTGTGACTTCTGATGCTCGACCTTCTGGCCAGGCCACTTTTCAAATGTCTTCCTGCAGTTTACTATGTGGATACCAACAGGTCCTACCAGGAAATAAAGAAGCATCCCTCCTGTTCCCCCTCAGTATACCCCCCCCCCCCCCCGCCCTGCCCCACTCCACCATAATGTGCTTGTGGTTTGTTTGGTCCAAGTCATCTGGAATATGTTTCTCTTTTCTCATCTGCTCTCTAAAGCAAGGCAACTTGAGCTTAAATAAGCCCGAGAAGCAGGCAGACTGAGTATGCAGTACTGACAGGCTGTGTGTTTAGCATTGCTATCGTATACTTGGTTATAGTACTTCCTAGTCATTTTAAATCTGAAGTCACTAGTAAGGAAGAACCTGAGTGTGTGGAGGTGTGGTGGGATCTAATCATCAAGTCATAGGACCAACATCCCTCTCTCTAGAAACAGGGAGGTTTTCAGCCATCCTCCCCAGTCAGAAATCATCTGGATTCCAAAGTCAAAATCACAGCCCATGATGGAATTTTAAAACTCCCGGCAGACATGTCAAATTCCACCTCACTAATTTAATTCCCATCTTCTCTTTTTATAAGGAATGTTATAATCAGGCATACCCCCAAAATAAGATTCTTGTATAGTATCAACTCTTAGTTAGATCGTTTACATTTTATCATCACTAACTAATTTGTAGCCATTATATTTCCACACAATGGCCACTTTTCTAATTTTAAAGACTTTATTTTTATGGGTCTGAGTGTTTAGCTTGCATTTATGTATGTGCCTCATGTGTGTGTTCAATTCCCACAGAGGCCAGAAGAGGTGGCTAGGGTCCCCTGGAATTAATTATAGATGGTTGTTAGCCACCCAAGGCGGGTGCTAAGAAGCAAACCTGGGTCTTCTGTGATAGCAGTAAGTGCTCTTAACCATGGAGACATCTTTCCAGTCACACTATTTTTTGCCTGATTATTAAGTGTTGTAAAATATCCATACATCTGATAAACAATTATTGACTACTCGGCATGAGATAGGATTTAGATCTTACCAAGAAACTTGTCACAGAATCTGATGATCTGGCTAGAATCATCTAATGTCAGGATTACATTAAGGGCAAATAACACCGGAATCCAAGCTGAATGTACCCATGAGGAGAGGAGAGAAGAATACATCTGCTACGGAACACAAATGGCTCTAATTCATGTGGTATGAAGGCAATGTGCTTTGGGGAAAGGACTCCCCAGTGTGCTCATCAGTGACTATTGTCAGCATTATGAGGTGGCAACATTTGTGACACAGAAGTGAAGCCAGCCCTGCCCTCGGAGAGACAGCGACATGTTTCATTCTCGTACAGATCACCCATGCTGCTCGGTGGGAGGGGCAAGGACTTCATTTGTTTGTTCAGCACACTGCAGGAGAGGTTCGAACCGAGACGGCTGGGCTGTGTGTCCAGGGATGCATAGTATGTGGGAATGCAGCAATAATGGCCATTGTAAGATGCAGCCAAGGAGACAATGGAGCAGCACCACTGAGCAGGAGTGCTAAAGAGCTTGGAGCTGGTTGTAGACTCAAAAGACTGCTGGGTCCATTCAGGATGACCACACTTCATACTAGAGAAGATGGTACTCACTTTCTCTTCCTGGTCTTCTGTGGTGCCTTATTTAATCCCAGACACATCTATCTGTTTGCCCTTTTAAGGTCAGAGGGATAGGCTAGCTTTAATGGGGAGTTTAGAAACACTAACTAATTTTCTGTAGTGCTTCTAGAAAAGGAGCCTAATAGAGAGCACAAAATAAAACAGAAATCCCATCTCTTTCATTGCATGATTTGAGTTTGACTTAGCATGTTGTGTGTAGCAATGGCTGACAGGCTTCAGGACAGGACAATTGGTAAAATCCTTTGGGGAGATTGACTTTTATGTCCTCTTGACCAAAGCCTGTCTGGGCACATGTTCCCACAGTCAGCTACAAAGAGAGGGCAGACAATGGTGCTACCCTTCCAAAAATTCATTCTAACAACAGAACAGCAGGATGGCAGTAGCAGCACCAGTGGTGGGAATTCTCCTTGAAGATTCTGGTGAAGACCACCCCCTCCACTCTCCTGGGTACAAACTTCAGAGAAAAGTCCCTGCCCTAGACCAGCTCGGCCATCAGAAAGCTGACTCTGACTAATTATGTCATGTTTCATCATGGTGACAAGAAAGTAACTAAGTGATTCATATACTGAGAATTAACAGTGGTCTTCATGCAACCCTAGAGTTAACACACCCTGTCTAGATTCTTGTTTCTGAGGAAGAAACACATACTTTCCTGCCATGGTGCCCAGAAGGATCTCCATATGGCTAATTTTCATCTCTGTAGCATATCATCCTACTAAAACTTGAAAAAAAAAAAAAAAGTCCTTATCAAGTAGAAGAATACCATCCCTCAAAAAACGACAAGAGATATAAAGAGTTCATATTCTATTTTGCGTGTGTGTGCACATGTATTCATACCAGTAGGCTCCCACATGTGGAGGTCAGAAGACAACTTTGAGGAGTCAGCTCCGGCCCCCACCTTGTTAGGGCAGTGTCTTGCTGTTTCTGCTGTGCTTAGGTACTCCAGGCTAGCTGGCACACCAGCTTTGGACCTGTTCTCCTGTGTCCACCTCAGATCTTGTCACAGGAATGCTGGGATTGCAGAGGCATGACACCACACCCAACCTTTTATGAGGGTTCCAGGAATCAAAATCAAGTTGTTAAGATTGCTCCACACACATTTTTAGCTGCTGAGCCATGTCCCTGGCCACATACAGTATTCATATGCTGACCTTTCACTAGCCCAATTTCCTTCTGCATTCTGAAGGCAAAGGTACCAGGACGCTGATTGGAGATGCTCAATAGTCTATATGGTAGGCTCCTCTATTGTCCATTTCTATCATGTGGCAATATGGAAACCTCAGTTTCTAAGATACCTACCTTAATTGAAAGGAAACACTCACTTCCTTGCTGTTATATTACCACTGGAAACATTCAAAGAATTTTGACTCTATTAGGTTAGCACTGACGACTGTGAGGAGGGAGTAGCCTCTGCAACCCATTGTCCCATTAAATCATCAATAATTATTGATCAAAACAAGTGCAGTTGCATGTATTTGTAATTCCAGCTTCTGGGGAGGTGGCGGCAGCATGAGTTCAAGGCTAGTCCTGGCAATGCAGCAAAATCCTGTCTACTACACAACCAGGAAAAGAGAAGAGAAAAGAAAAAAAAACCCATAGACTAGTGACATAAACAAAAGATCCAGAAATAAATCCACACATTTATAGCCAATTGACTTTTTACCCAGGAGCCAAGAATACCCAGTGAGAGAAGGACAGCATCTTCAATAAATGAGATTTTGAAAGCTAATTATCCATACCCAGAGTCATCAGATGTTTGATCACACAATATTTAAAAATCAAAATCTAACTGGATTAAAGACTTAAGTGTAAGACCCAAAACTATGAAACTTCTAGATGAAAGCATGGGGGCTGGGGTGGGTGGAGCTCCTTGATCTGTTCTGGATTACGTCATCCTAAAAACACATATGACAAAGGCAAAAAAGTTTCCATCCCACCAAAACAGAGTAAACAGCCCATGAAAGGGGAAGAAATGCTAGTTAACCACACAAGTAATAAAGCTTTGGTGTCTGAGATGTATAAGGACCCAAATGATTCAATAAGAAAATAGCGCAATTAAAATGGATGAAGTGGGCTGGGGAGATAGCTCACTCCATATAGGACTGAGTGTGGTGGAGACAGACAGATCTCTGGGACTTAACAGGAAACCCAAACTAAACAAATGATAGGGCTCCAGAATCTGCAAGAGATGGAGGAAGACACCAGATGTCCACCTCTGGCCTTTGCTTACATATGTGTGCACCTTCAGGCACACATGTCCACATACATACATGCATGAAATGTACACACACATGAAAGTTATATCTGGACAGACATTTCTAAGAAGAAAACACAAGTGACTAAAATGTACATGAAAAATGTTCAACACCAGTAATCATCAAGAAAATGCATGAGAAGACACTATCTTATACCTTCTAGAACAGCTCTTAGAAAAACAAAGACATAGGAATTAGTAAGGATATAAAGCAAGTGGAGGTTTATATATTCTGTGGTAGGGAGGTGGTATAAATATGCACAGCTGTTATGGAAAACATTTGCTCCAAACACTATACTTAGAATATGATCCAGTAATGCCACTGTTTCCATTTGCTTTCTATCACTATGATAAACACCATAGCTAAAAGCAACTTGGGGAAAAAGGGATTATTTCATCATACACTTCCAGGTAATAGTTCATCACTGAGAGAAGCCAGGGCAGGAACTCAAGGCAGGAACCAAGAGTCTAGAACTAAAGCAGAGGCTGTGGAAGAGTGCTAGTTACTAGCTTACTTCCCTTTGCTTACTCAGCTACATCTTTTATATAGCTCACATCCACTTGCCTAGTGATGGAACCACCCACAGTGAACTGGATTATTTTACATCAATCAGTAATCAAGAAAATGCCCCACAGATAAACCCCCTGGGTAATCAGAAGGCAATTTCTCAGTGGAGTTCCCCTCTTTGCAGGAATGTCTAAATGTGTGTTAAGTTGATAAGTTGATAAAACAACAACAATATGACAGTGACTACCAGCTATCTATTCAAAAGTTTAAAACCATATGAGTGTATGTGGGTGGTGTGTGTGTGTGTGTGTGTGTGTGTGTGTGTGTGTGTGTGTGTGTTTACATTTCCATTGTTAGTGCCATATTATTCACATAAGTCCACACATATGGGATCAGCCTAAGTGTCCATGAGAAGATGGAAAATGAGAATGTGTATATAAGAGTTGTATGTAAGAAGCTACTTCTCTTTAGCCATCATAAACAGGGGCTCCCTTTCATTTGCAGCACCAGAAGACAAACATGCTGGGGATTATGGTAACTGAAATACCGGGCACTGGATGACAAGTACTACATAATCTCACTGTGACGTAGAATCTGAAAGGTCATAGCAACAGTGAGGATAATGACATTACCAGGCACTGGTGTGTTTGGTAGTAAGAGTGGGGATGGGGATATAGGTCAAAGAACACTAATTACAGGTAGACAGAAGGAGTAAATCAAGACATCTACTGTACAATTTGGTGGCTGCCATCAGTAACAATATATTGTTCTCTTGGAAATCACTGAGAATGTAATTTTTAAATATTCTCAAACACACCTCAGCATGTCAGATGATGTGCTCATTAACCAGCTCAATTTAGCCACCTATAACAATTCTGAACGTTTCTACAGAGCTCTGTATTCCTATTTACTCAATCATATTTCAAAATATCCATGATAGATATATATAAAAATTTACTTATCATGAAAACAATTTAAAGTAATACATTTTAAGACCCATCAAGTGGAAAATGTCTGTTGCTATGGACTAAGGAGTTTTCCAACTGAACCATAGAATGAGGTTGTTCTTGCTGTCTTTTCTGCTCCGAATGGGGCTGTCAAGAGAGTATTGGAGAAGAAGCTCTAGGCACTAATGTCAACACAAGCATCACTGGCAGGACAGACAAATGGATCAGCAAGCAATTTCCAATAGTACTAGAATTTGGATTCCTCCCTCTCTTTTTTTTTTTTTTTTTTTTTTTTTTTTGGCTATGCTAAAGCTGACTCTTGGACTGTCAGCTGAGGACATCATTCTGTGCTAAGGATAACCCTCAATAACCTAGAAAATACCAACACTATGATGGTTCAGTGCCCACAGATCCACAGCCATGTGTATGCATGTACACACACAAACATTTACACACACACAAACACACAGATGCATACACATACACATATATACAAACATAGACACACACATATATACCCACAAATATATAAGCACACACACATACACATACATACACACACATGCACATACATACACATTTGCATGGATCTCAAGGAAGGACTCAGAGCAGTTATCATTCTTTAAAAATTAATTACACTCACTTATTATGTATATACAAGTGGCACCTGTGTGCTATGGCACACTCATAGAGGTCAGAGGACAACTTGCAGGAGTCGATTCATGGATCCTTGCCTTCTATCAAATGGATCCTAGGATTGAACTCAGGTCATCACTTAGAAGAAAACGGCTTAACTTGCTGAGTCATCTTAGTTTCAAAATCAGTTATCTTTTCAAAAAAAAGTATTGTGGAGATGGCTTCCTCATTAAAAAGCTTCCCATGCAGGGACAAGGACTTGAGTCCAGGAGAGAACATGACTTCTGAAGCTAAATCTGAGAAATTTCTGATGTGGATTCTGCCTTGTTGACTGGAACCCTTGGGCTCCAAAGAGCTCTTACCTGCCAGAGAAGTCCTAACTACATTGAGTTTCCCAAACTCTGGAGAAGCCACATCACAGGGCACATGTGAAAAACTTTATTCAGAAGGGTTCCCAGGCCTGATGTCTAAGCATGATCCTGAAGATAGGTCCAAGCTCCTGCCAGACCATCCCCATAGCCAAGTATTCCCAGGGGATGTTGAAGACACAAGGCCATGCAGGAAGCCACTCTTTTCTGCTCTACATCCCTGATCTACAGATCCCCTAGGGCATTCCTACTGTTGTCAGGAATGTTTTCATGTACTTTGTGGTACAGCAACTGGTTCTCATACTTTACCATCATTCATTATATCTTCATTATTATGACATCAAGGTACTTTACTATGTACCCAAAGTTGTCTATGATATAGCTTTATTCCTCATTTGATTCTGAGATCCATGAGTCAGGATGTTGCATGGAACTAGATCAATAATATAAAGGTTTTTGGTTTAAAGAGCAAAGGAACTCCTTAAAATCAATGATCTTTCCAACACTAAGATACTTAACTCCTGAGTGGCACATGGAAGACCACAAGCACGGGAGGTCTGACCTGGTTATAGCCACTCTAAGTCTGTCTCATGTGAAAACTACTGCTGATGTCTCAGCAACTTCCCCTAACTCTGGTGTGTGTTCATTAAATGGTGATGTTCTGTGTACCTATTTGGACATGGCCCTGTTTAAATATCATAACCATAACTGCATGTCATTATTTTTAAAATTAATTTTGTAGATTGGAGAATTATCAACTGAATATATCATATGTCTGATTACTTTACCTGTTTCTAGGTATTTGGGATGATCATAATTTACCCTCAATATAAACAATGCTATGATGAATTACGTCCAGACACTTGCATACACCTTTAACTGTATCTTTGATCATGTCCTAAAAATGGAATCAAAGAATATCCACTATAAATTGCTTTCTAGAAACACTGAAATAAATTACTTCTGGAAAGAGAATATATGAAAGATAGTATCATCCTATCCAAAAAGTATTAATATTTCTTTTTAATTCCAAATTTTATAGCTTCTCAACAGTCAGTTTGATTTTTAGTTACTTCATTCTAATAACTTTGAACTTCTCATGTTCACCTACAATTTTGATTTTGCAAAGTCACATCTTTAATAATTTTTCTTCTATTTCTATTAGATCATAAAATTTCTTCCTGTTCACAAGGAATAAAGACATTAGTAGGACTGTAGAATATTATCAGTATATTTTTCTTAATTTTGCCTACAGTATTACAGATACTACATATTTAAGATGTATATATTCTATGCTACAAAGTCTGCCAACACATTTTATAAAATTGTAATATTATTTTAATATATTCACGGTAAATTCTGAATTTCTCACATAGAGTATGATGTAATAATGAAATTAACCAGTGGTCTTGCAAGCACAGAAAATATGCTTCTCTGGTAAGATGTCAGCTACCAAATAAAACAGAAAAGTCTCATTTTATTCTCAATAACTATCCCACAAGCAGTCAGTGTAAAGGTATCCATTTATGGACCCTTCTTATTGCAAACACTTCTTTTCATCCAACAAACTTCCCAACCATCAGAAATAGATCCATTCATATTACCTGAAAACATGTGAGCAATTTTAGAAACTGGTACCTGGGGCCTGGGGGAAGGTGTCTCAATATTTTCTTCAGCAGGGTACTCTGATTTGGCTCTAAGGTAATCTATCACTTATACTTCCCATAGAGAACTGTGGAATACCTACTTTGTAACCCACATAAAGGCCAAGAACCTATTAGCATATAAATCTTCACATTAGAATATTCTAGCTGAGTTTAGGTGAGATTAATATAACAGCAAGCACTTCTAATAACAAGTATGTATCCCAAGCACATAAAATCATTTAAAATAATTTCACACTATTGACCAACACTGGACTAGAACCTCTTGGATTTCATCTTCTTTGTTTCGACTATTGTTATTAGACACTTGTTGAAGTAAAGCCTACCAAAGACAAAGTGAGTTATGGAAGACAAATATTCAAAGTGGAATCCTCACTGGGCACTCACTGTGGGGACTTGATCTATGGCGTTTACGATCTATGAGGTAGACTCACATTTCAAACCCAACTTCGGAAATGAGATGAGTGCCCATGAAGCCAAAGTTCTGATGAGGAGATGAGGGTGAAATGAGTGAGCATTTCTTCTTTGTCCCCGTGATCTTTAGATACCCAAGTTCACTTGGATAGTCTCAATGGTTCCTGTTGCACTCGAATTCAGAGGCTGCAGGTGGTTCTGAAGGTACAGAGTTCAGCTCGCTGACTTACTTTAGAGGCAGGAAACTGGATGGGGGGGGGGGGGTTGTGGAACATAAGTGCAAAATATATATTCAAAACTGAAAGTGTAAAATTTCATGTGAAGCTGCACAGTCTCTATTCTGAATGCTTACTCTAAATCCATAGATAAGTTCATTGAGTTCTATAGACTTGTGGGGCAATTATGGAAAGCTGGAAGGAATAATAGGTAGGCCAGTTCAAACCAGAATCCTAGCCATGTCCTGTCTGCCTCCTTCTCCATTATGAGAATTTAAAAAGCTAGCACAATTAAGTTCAGAGATTGCAGATGGGCCATTCACACCATAAATGATGCCTCTTTCACTCTAAGCCCCGCTCAGAAAGGATCACACCTTTGTGGAGCTCCTAGGACCCTACCTGTGATGAAGCATGCAATAAAGACCAGCGCTCGCGCGCGCGCGCACGCGCGCGCGCACACACACGCGCGCACACACACACACACACACACAGATAAAGTGGTCGGTACTTATTTTTAAAGCACCCTTCAACTGCTTAAGTAGCACCAACTGAAATACAGTACACTCTGTCACTACATGAAAGTAAAAGCAAAATAAAAAGTTGCAGGTAAAGTAGCCATAAATCTAGGAATTCAAGCTCCTCTCCTCAGGCAACTGCAAGCCAGTTTGGCATTTCCTCTCACTTGCTGACAGCCTCCTGGGCATTCCAATGGGAAAGAGTTGAAAAGTAGGATTTCCTGTCCAATCGAACACTGGACAACACTTAATTACTTAGGTGGATTAATAATAGCCCCACTGCTGGGACTGTTGCCTTTCACCACCTTTTCCCAAAGCTTTGCCTGGACTTGATCTGTGGGGGAGGCTGAACATCCAACAGCCTTTGACCAGCCCTGGTTTGCCTCAGTAAACTGCCTGGAACTGACAACCCGATTTCGACACCTATCAATCAGTGGTAATTTATTGACTGCTATTATGTTTCTCTCATTACCTATGTGACTGGTGATACAGGCAAAGCCCTTGAAGGATTCTAAAATACACCCTCTTTCTCGGGGAAGTTTGAGCTGAGTTGTGTTTTTTCAAGACAAATACACATGGTGGGAATACAGATTAAGTCAAAGTCACTGTCAGTAGAAAGCAGAGAAGATCCAGGGCAGAGAGTTTATGTGCTAGAGAAAAAGCCCTCTGGAGACAGATGAGAGCTGCAGGGTTGTGGAAACTTCAATAGGGAGTTAAGTCCTCAGCTTGCCTCAAAGGATGCCCAAAACATTAACTGAACAACAGAAAGAGATAAAGATGACAGATGATAGATAGATAGATAGATAGATAGATAGATAGATAGATAGATATTGATCTTGAATAAAGTAATGAGGCACTCAACCACCCATACACTTAGAATAAAGTAATGATTTAAATGGACACAAGGCACCTCTGTGGGCTAATGAGCCTTATTGAGTGCATGCAAAGTAGAAAGAAACTCATTTGGCTAAAAAAAAAAAAATGGAATTTAGAAAAATATTTATTATAAAACAGGTTATTTTTTTCGAGTATATGTTCCTCCATTTAATTATGTAGTTTACCTGGCTGAAATTTTTTCTGACATATGTACTATCCTGACAACAATAATAGATACTCAAGAATAACAACTGGATTAGGAACCTGATTAGAACATAAATGTATAAGAATGAATTGCACATAAGATTCATGAATCTAAAAATGTGTTAATATAAAAAGTAATATATATTTGACAGCAAATGGCATTCTACCTTAAGCCAAACATTAAAAGAACAAGGCAATCACTTATTTGAGAAAAATTATTGAATATATGCTGTTGACAGATCATCGCACACAACATGATCCCAACACTTGCTCTTTGGGAGTTTACTTAGTGGAGGCAGAGGTGGAATGGGAAGGAAAGGATGGGAGGATAGAGAGAGAAGGAGAAATAGGATAGAGAGGATAAAAGAGAAGAGGAGGGGGCACAGAGACAGATAGGAAGGGATGGAGGGAAGGGAAGGATAATGGTTAATCCTCACTGTTAACTTGTTGGGATTTCAAATCACCATGGAAACACACCTCCTCTGGATCCGTCTGTGTAGGTGTCTCCAGAAAGATTAAACTGGGCAGAAAAGACCTAGCCTGCATGTGGGTGGCACCATTCCATGGGCTGGAGTGTAAGACAGAAGAATAAAGAAGAACCCGAGATGAGCATCAGTGGTCAGCCCTCTCTGCTTACTTATTCCAGCTAAGCTGCAACAAGCTGACTCCTCACCACCAGGGCTTCCCCACTGTGATGGACCTTGAGTCCAACAAACCCTTCTTTCTTTAAATTGCTCTCACTGGGTATTTCGTCACAGCAGTAAAAACCATAAAGGATACAGGGAAGATGGGATGGGAAAGGATATAGGGAGTGACAGAATGGGAACCATCCAAGCGGTACAGAGAAGGTGGTGTGCTGACCAATGACAGCAAGTGACTGGTTGGTGCATGTGTTTGGCTTGTTAAATGGCCTCAAAGCTCATTAACAGAAGAAGCCAAGTTCACAAAGATTTACCGGCAGGGGCTCCCAGACAGGGCTCATGGCACCACATGAAGGAGATATGAAGCTCTCCAGAAATTGAGGAACATCCTCTGAGGGGAGAGTAAGGTGCAGAGCAAGGCACAGAGCACTGAATATGAGCACCTTCAAGGGAACAGGACCCAGGCCCAAGAGGACTGGGAGGTTTATAGGAAGTCTTCACCTAAGGGTCAAAGGGATGTTCCTAGAGAGGCAATCTAGCCCAGCACTTGAGGACTAGCTCACTACAGGAACACCCACTCTTATCAGATCACACACTTATAAATTCAGATCAGACCCATAGATTACAGGACTGTCTTCCAACTGATCTTCAGATGGGAGAGATGCATAACTTAAGGATCCCACTCATTATTCACAATGGTTAATGTACTGACTCTTTGCTTAAAAAAAAAAAGAAATTTAAAATCCCCCAAAATGGTGACTGCCCTTGTTCTGTGCTCAAAGACAAGGCAGTAAATGTTCCCTTAGGAAGAGTGCCTACCCCTCAGCTGCTCACAGCCTGGTTAGGTATCAGAGCTGATTGGTGAACACAGGCAGTTCCTCAAGATGGCTGCTTTCCCGGTCCTGTGCTAGGCACAGGCAAGGGCAGAGACAGGGCAGCAACTCCTCATCCAGATGTGCATGCAGCAAGCAACAAAGTCACTTCATCCCCAGGGGACAAAACCTTGCTTTGAATTTCAAAGGCAAATGCCCCAGAAGGCAACCACCAGACTCACCCCGCAAAAATGTTTGATGAATTACCATGGCAGACATCAGCTTCACAGATTAATGACCAAAAGGAGTACAGTTATGTCTCCGTGGAAGAGGATAAATTTTCTCTTGGCTTTGAGAATCCAAGGGATTGAGCAAGCCAGCTAGCCACAGCTCCCCTCCCTACTCACACAAAGCCTCACCATGGCTCATTTCCTTCCTACATTTTCTTTCAGTGGCTTTTCATAAATTTAAGTAGAGCAGACAGTGCGTCTGTGCTATGCTTCATTTGCAAGACGATGACCACCATGTGATTAGAAATTGTCACTGGGTTGGTGGACTGTGGGGGGGAAAAAAATCCCTGAGGTTTTTGGGTTTTTTTTTGTTTTTTTTTTTAATTCATTCTCAACTCATAAATACATACTTAGTGGCAAACTTTCTAACTTTAAGCAGTTAAAAAGTACTGGCATCAAATATATAAAGAACATCTAGTCTAAACCCCTCTTCTTGGTGTGTGTGTGTGTGTGTGTGTGTGTGTGTGTGTGTGTGTGTGTGTCTGTGTCTGTGCCTATATTTGTATGTGAGTGTATATGTCTTAGAGTTTGATGGCATTTGGAGCCAGGGGAGCAAGGTGCTACCCACAACCTTCACCAATGAGTCAGGGTCTGTAGTAACAATTTTTTTTCTGCTTTCTGATTTCATCTTCTAGAGGAGGATTTTGTGACCTGTCATCCCAATGAACAGTCATCCTGGGGAAAGATGGAAAAGATCTTTCAGCATGTGCCTACTCCCACTTCATGTATTTCACACACCAGCATTGAAAGGAACCAATTGATGATCTTCAGGGAACACTTCCTATCACCACAGCCTTTGTTAGCAGCAACTGGTGAAATACAAGGGAAGACAGGAGCCTGGAGTGCACTCTACAAAGAAAACTTAAAGAGATGCAGAGGACAGCAGAGTGAGAAATCTAGGGGTAGCGAGAGATGAGTATTCAGAAAATGGTCTAAAGAAGTCTATGCAGATGGATGGACTTTGTCATTGGAACTTGAAGTATGTGGAAGCATGAGCTGAATTCCCATGTATGACAGCAACGGGAATATTCTGTCATAAGCACAGAGAGGCTTACGGTATGTGAGGGAGGGATGGGGGATTTGCTTTTTCATGGAAGTAGAAATAGATAGTGAGGAAATGACATATGGTCAGGGCTTAGGAACCCAGAAAACTCATGGGCTATTGAGAGAAGGTGAGAGATGGGCAGAATGACCGAAGCAAAGCTTCATTTGCTAACTACTTGAAAGACATCCCAGTTTCCAGTCAACTTCCAGATCTTGAAGAGTGGTGATGACCCTCATACTGGATTTATGGATGGCTAGTGTAACTCTAATTTAGTTCTTCAGACTATTAAAATCTGATGCCTTCTCGTTTATTTGCTTTGCACAGACAAAAAGTGAGATGGGTACTGCAAGATGGCTCAGCAGGTAAAGGTACCTGATGCTAAGCCTAGCAGCCAGAATTCAATGCCCAGGACCCACATGGTGCAAAGAGAGAACCAACTCCCACAGCTTGTCCACTGCCCTCCACATGCATGCAAGGGCACAAATTTGCCCCTCTCACACTTAAATGGATACATGGAATAAGAAAGGGAGACAACACATTTCAAACAAAAAGATTCCTGGATGGAATACAAGAGGCTTAGAGAGTACTGACTGACTGTACTCTTACCTGTAACTGCTGAGGCTGAAACAAAGATTAGGGACCAGTGCAGAAAATTGCAAGTACCAGGTAATTAATGAGACTGTATTTGTTGACCTACCTCAAAGCAAGCTAGGTTCAGGAAAAGCATAAGCAAGGTTTGGGGAGCCAACCAAGGTTGTAGCTGGCCAGCAACACGGAATACACATAAAATTTATAACAAAGAATTATATATATAAAATACATTATATATCTTTTATATATAACATAATTACAAAAATTACTTTAATATAAAATATAAAATAGTATAAAATTACAAATTATTTTATTACCTTTCAGTTATTAATAGCAGTAATTAACAGTAATTAATATAAAGACTAAATAAATATGTAAAAATATAGAAATATTTTCAAATGTTTCTGTCCTCCGATCAGCGATTTTTTTCCTCTTTGGAAACTGTTGATTTGATCTTTAAATTTTGTGGTTTATATTACTGCATGTTCTTTCTCCATACGTGTGTGTGTGTGTGTGTGTGTGTGTGTGTGTGTGTGTGTGTGCGCGCGCGCATGCGCGCGTGCGCTTGTGTGGGTGGATTTTTTTTTAAATGAACAAAAATGCACTAGAAACAGTTATTACTTGTCGACAATAAAAGTAACAGTGAAGTCTTCATATTCAGCCAGGGCACACAGGTCTATTTTCACCTCCTTTTCTACTAATGTGTCTCTGAATTGTTTACGACTTTTAGGACTCTCAGTTCCTCAAGGCAGGGGTATAGTTGAGTTCTCTGGCCATCAACTTCTGTGTAAATTTAGTCAGGGTTTTTAGTAAGCCCACACACTCTACTGTACCACTTTGGTGTCAATGCCACTTGGTGGGGACACTAAGTCAAACTCCCACCCAACTCAGCATCCCAACAAGAAAGACTGAGAAATCTACCTACTAGGAGCAGAAAGAGTTTAGACTTGGAAGGTTCCATCTCCAGGTTCCCAGGTATGTTTAATTCCCCTTTGCATCTACATAGCTGCTCTAAGCAGACAGCAGTATGTCAATCAGAGCTGTTCAATCTATAAACATCATATAGGTCATATTCAACATAACCATCATTTATCAAAACACCGAGAAGCACACAAGAGGCCATGGCAAGCAGAACTTCTCCTCTTGGACCAGAGGTTCTGAAGCAAAGAAGTAATTGAAACTTCTAAATCAAGAGTGGGTTCCAAGGAAGTCACAGTTATAGTGAGAAGGGCCTGTGTATCTTGGCTATCCTGGTGACATTTTCTCCCCCTTTCCATTCTGCAGTAGGCATATTTCCAAAAACTGAGCCTGTGTCTTTGCTACTTATCCTGGGGCAACTCCAGGGTAAATGGTTAGCCTTTCCAAGGTGCCTCTGATTTCTGTAAAGATGGTGGAGATTTGGAGACACACATATAAACCTCTGCTGTTACTGCACTTCTTTTCTCCATTCTCTATACACTCTAAATTAGATAGGAATAGTCTCCTCATTCCACGAGTTCACAAGGTGATTTAGGCAACAGTTTAATAGGTTTTACGTCAGATAGATACTTATTGTTTTGACAAACATTTAAAATTCCTTCCATTTCTATAAAGTCAGTTACTTCTGTATGTCTGCAGAAGTGAGAAGTAACCCAGAGCTTTCAATGCCAAAGCCTTGGTTCACAAGTAAGTATATTGCACTTCTTTGTGTCATCCCTGTGGGCAAGGTGTAGAAAATTTTTAGCAGGCAAAATCTCTTCATTTACTCTGTAAGGAGCTTGTCTAGTGGCTGGAATTTATGTGTGTGTACATTTGCGCTATCCCCTACATACAGGGAATAAATACATACAGATAATATGCACAAATACAGATCAGAAAAGCTTCCTTGTGATTTAGAAAGAATGATAGCAATGTTTTAAGTCTTATTGAAATCTTCATAAAAATTAAGAAGACCATTAGAGCTCGATTTTCCACGGTCAAGTAATAAAGTGCTACAGAGAACAGTATCTTGACAATTTGAGAAATCAGTTGATATTTCATGCTTTGACAGACCTGAAATAGTAAACTCTCCTGAGTAGGAGGTCAATACATTATCACCCTGAGAGTCCCCCTTTGCTTGCCCTCTAGGACATTTTTAACTGCCACTGGGAACTGGGAACTAGAAATGTAACTTTAATGACCTGCAGAGAGCAATTACCAAAGGTAACACTGCTTACTTGTGGGCTGAACCAAGACAATCCAGCAGGGGCCACAGTCACCTGAGCATTGTTTGTTTGGGAGACAAGAAAACTTGGGATCAGTATAGAAGTGACTGTCTGTTTCATATCAGAACTATACAATCCAGTCTCCATGCTTTGATAACACCTTCTCTACTGTGCCCAATTCCACCATTTTTTTCTGCATCTTATACAATGTGCTCTGCTTCGATTATTCATCTTCCAAATGCAGTCTGATGAGTCCTTTGAGCCATCATTAAAATCAACAATCACTTTTGTTCAGGGCTGCTGGATTTCCTATGATAACCACCCTCCTCTTCATTATCTGAAAATGTGGTCACAATATGCAGAATGGAATAAATTGACACTATCTTGACACAAAGCATAAGATGTAATAGGCAAAAGCAGACAGATGGACTGTGAACACTCACATGACAATGTGTGTGGGTCTACCCTGTGTGTTTCATCAACTCAAGTGGCTCAGCCGTGGCTGGTCAACTAGTGTATGCTAAGCTCCAAACCCAGTTCACAGATATAAGTGGAAAACAGTGGCTATGGACAGTACATAAACTACACAGTACCTATTTGGCAGTGGAACAACGTAGCTTTCATACATGCATATGTTGAACTGTCACAGGAGTTTTATGCTCTCACCCCAGCTTCAGCATCTCTCAGCACAACTCAAGACTTTCTGGGCCCAGGGGAGAGGATTTACAGAATGTGGGACTCAGAGTCCTCAAGCTAGCATAGTCCCAGGAAAATGGAGGATGCTTAGCAAGAATCCAATGTCATTCTGCTAAATGTGAACCAAATTTGAAACTGAAAATCAAGTTCAAAACCCACCATAATTAAAATACAAGGCAATAGATGGGTCAGGCAAACAACTCCATATCCAGCAAGTTAGAATTCACATTTGAGAAACATACAGAAAAATAATGTCTAACAACCGGTCAATTGTGCCTACCCAATTTTAAAGATATTTAAATTAACTAAAATCAATGGGGCTTATAGCTCTGATAAAAACAAACAAAAAACATAGATAGAACAAAACTTAGTCCAGGTGGGAATAATCCATTCTCCACCAGTATATCACAGCAAAGTTATGCTCTCCAAGTCTAGACAGACTATGGAACACTCTAAACGCCTGCTACAGTGGACTAATTTCTTACCTTTACTTTTACTATTTATCATAAACAGAACAAGAGGATTATTTGTGATTATATTTTAATCCCATAGGGCCAGTATTGACCGGCCCTAAAAACACATACAAATCTAAAGATATAAGCTCATTGCTATTAAGAGTTAATTCATTCTGGGAAAGAGTAACAATTTTAATTTAGGAAAACTAAAAAGTATGTGAACATAATCAGTTAACCCAGTGGAAGCTTCAACAGCAGCAGCTTTAGTTTATTCATCCAGAAGGTTCTATTGGGTATAACTTAGTAAAACAGAGGGGCTTTGGTATTAAATTCAGGGGACAGTATATTTGAGTAGCACTTGGTTTAAAAGCATCAATGAGAATTTCTCATTATATATTGCACAGTGGCTAATGTTCTCATATGCAACAAAACTGCTTAGAACCTGAAATCTTCTATGTTTTTCCCAATATAAGCCATCAAGGGTTTTCCCTCTTCTCTCTCTCTCTCTCTCTCTCTCTCTCTCTCTCTCTCTCTCTCTCTCTCTCTCTCTCTGAAGGTTCTGGAACACATATGTGAAGTAGTTTCCCATAGGCTACATCTCAGAAACACACTGATACAAATATAACAACATGTTAAAATGAGATTCTTTTAAGGTCAGTGGAACTCGCAAGACAATAGGAACTGATTGGTAGCCAGGGTCCGAGATGAGCATCAATCAAGAAATTGTTACGAACTGCATTTACAGACCCAGCATATCTCTCCATAATATCAAAGAAGGGGAAATGCTAGATACAGTGTAGGAAGAAATTGGAGATGAATGACAAGTGCAGATTTCTACAAAGAGAATTTTCAGGTATGCAGGCTATGCCTTAAACCATTCATCTCACACAAGCGAGAGAAGCTTCATGTTCTACCTAATAACTTGGTGTATTAGTTCACTTTCTCTTACCCATAACAGAGTGCTTGAAGCTGGGTAATTTTATAAATAAATCAGGCTTAGGTTAGTTTATAGTTCTGGACATTTAAGAGTGAGGGGCTACGTGGCTATGGCCTTCTTATAAGTAGAGACTCAAAGTGGTCTGGGCTAAGACACAGGAAGAAACACCATGTTTATTTGTCCATTGTCTCCCTTCTTATGAAGCCTCTGAGATTCAGTCATGGGGCCTCCCAATCTAATCAGTTTTAAAAGGCCTGCCTCTAAGTGTGTACCACAGTTGGATTAAGTTTACACCCTTTCAATTTCTAACACTTTTCTTTCCAATGCCTCAAGCCCTAGGGAACAAGGCCTTTGGTATATGACCTCTCCACTTTAAGGATTAGAGTAAACAGATGTCTGACTTACAACTAAGAAAGTTAACAAGTAAGATACTATGGTTGAAGCTGTTTGTTAGGCAGCTGACTAAAAGAGGCTTGAAGGAATCTGTTAACTATGGCTCATTATCAAGAAGGCAAAGATACTTCCATGGAGATGGTGAAGGCCAAATGCAAGATAAGGTAGCAAGACTTAGTCTCAGATGCTCCTGTTAGTGACAAGAAGAAGCTGGCAAGAAGTTCCCATAATCTCAGGCCTACCGTGAGGATCTGAAGTGAAAAGCCTTGGAAAACTCTTTTGCCAACCTCAAGGCCAACTCCAGTGATGAGAACCAACTCTGAGTGTTGATGAGGTGCCCATGAGGTATCCATGGAGTTTCCATGAGGTGTCCATGTAGTGTCCATGAGGTGTCCATGCAGCATGTTACAGAGAAGGAAGGCCAGCCTTCAACACCTGCTACTGGAAGAACCAACCAGGGCCAGAGCAGGACCAGCCAAGTCCATGTGACCCTGAACCTACTTCTCTTCCCTTGGCCTATGCTCACTGTAACATGAATCAGAAAGACAAACCCGGAGCCAAGTATTGGGGTGAACGCTGGAAGATCAGAGAGATAGAACAGGCCACAGCTAACCTTACCTGGCCAACTTCTCAGCCGATCCTGTTTCCTCAAACTGGAAGCCTCTGTGTGGATCTCAGCTGAACTGCTTCTCAAAAGCCTGAAAGCTTAACCAAGCTAGTTCCTGGTTTTCACACCTTATATATCTTTCTGCCATCACTTCCTGGAATTAAAGGCTCTTGGTACCACGCCTGGCTGTTTCCAGTGTGGCCTTGAACTCAAAGAGATCCAGGCGGATCTCTGCCTCTGGAATGCTAGGATTAAAGGCATGTGTGCCACCATTTTCTGGCCTCTATATCTAGTGGCTTATCTGTTCTCTGACCCCAGATAAGTTTATTAGGGTGCACAATATTTTGGAGAACACAATATCACCACAGCTCACCTAGTATGAGGTTTAAGATAAAGAAGAAGAGAAGTTTCTAGAACACTAGCCCAGCTGCAGCAAGATCCAGATAGTACCAAAAGATATATCACTAGGTCAGTTTCAGATTCTGGGTTCAACTATAAATGTTTATATGAACAAAGATGACTTTGAGAGTCAGGTGACTAGTCAGAGGTGACCAGTCACATGATAATGAGAAGAATATTCTGACAAAAAAGCTAACATTTCATTCAAAGGCAGAGGAAAAACCTGTCCCACAGACCAAATTCCAGAAGCAATTGTAAGAAAAAGAAAACCAAGTGTATTACAGAAAACAAACAAACAGAGCACCTATATTTTATTTAAAAACAAAGAAACTAACAAGGTTTCCTAGAAAGTATCAACGGTAATTGGGACAGCTAGTGGACCAGAAACCTATTCAAAGACTTCAACCATGGCCTTGAAATTCCAGGGTACTTTCCTGACAAGCATCTTAGCTGACTCAACCCTCCAAGGCAGCCGCACAGCTGTTACCATTCCCAATTTACAGAAGAAAGCCTAAGGATGGAACCTGCCTTGACTTCCCTACATTGAAAACGCAGTCACTGGAGGACCCGAGTTTCAGAAATCCCTATCACTCAGTCTTCTCACTGTGTTTCCTTTTCAATATATACACCCTTCATTCCCATAAGAGAAAGTGACGGGTCACTCGCAAACTCTGGAATCCACTTATCTAACATGATCGGAGATGACTTCTCAGTAAATAAAACTGAAATAATTATAGCTGCCAGGCAGGGTTTTTAAGACAGTAACATCAGCTTTGAAATGAAGTCAAGAACATCGTTAAACAGCAGGACGCCAGGCTCAGCCCAGGGAAGCCTGCTCCAAACCCCTGCCGGCTGCTCTTTATAGCTGGCTGGGTTTTGTTTCCTTCCTTTTAAATAATTTTAGGAGGAGGGGCTCCCTTTGATTACAATGAAGACAAATAAAATCTTGTGTACGGAGAATGCTTATGGCATAAAGCACGAGGCTAGTTAGCGCTTCCTTTGTTTTCAACTTCCACAAAACCTAAGCAAAGCCTGAAGGTGCAAATGGTGTAGGGCTCTTTCATAGCATGGCTATTTATTTTTTTATGGGATCTCATTATTGTTCTTTACCCTAAGTTATATGTGCATTCTTGGCTCTATCATTCACTGTGTCATAGGCTCCAGATATGACACACTCCTCTGTATTTTTAAAATAAATTCCAATACTTTACACCAATTAAATACTCAAGGCCTTACACACAAGAGGCTGAGCAAAACCTGAATCTCCTGAGCTTAGTCATTTTAGTCACAGCTCTGAACACCATTTCATTCAGGAAAAGTGCCATGCACTTACCAAGACCCAGGGGAGAAAGTTCCAAGCTGTGAGATTTCACAGACTGGACTGACAGGTCCACGCTGGGCGAGCATGTCAGTGTTCGGCTTCCCATTGTCCTATGATTCTCCTTAACTAGTTATCAAGCTGCAGTTATGCAATAGACTACATAGCTTTGCTAAGACTTGGTGTAATTTTCTCCTCTTTTACTTAATTTACTTCTGCCTTTGCATCTGGGACTGCATGCACAAGACCTGCACAAGGGCAAGCCAGCAGAAATCTCAGCATCTACAGGAGAAGGGCTCATGAAGTCCCACCTCTGCCTGAGGAGCTACTGGCAACTGATAGTTGATGGGGGAAGGAGAGTTGGTTTTCTTCAGGAATACAGACCCTGGGAGACTCCTCATGCTCCAGGATACAGTGCTATACCCATTTACATATAGGCAGCACCAAGTGGACTCAGTGGGTTATTATTAATTTTTAAAGAGGCTGTGGGAGGGGAATTGGAGAAGCAAATCCAATAGATTTGGGGTCTCTCCTATAGGGAACAATTCTGAGGATATTTTTGTACAAACCAAGTTTGGGGGTATTCAATTGAGGGACAAAAGGTCTCATACCTTATCAAAAGAACACCTTAAAGTAAAACAATCACCCCTAGAGGAGTATGGCTACCCCACAGAGCATGAGAGACTAGACAGGAAGTTAGAACAGGACTCCTGAGCTACAATGTTGGTGTTCTGATACTGTACCTGCCCTCAGGAGCAGTATCTGGAGACTGTTCACTACAGCCTTGGGCATTTAGCGTTACTAATGAACCAAAGGGCTTCGTAAAATAAAATGAGACAAAATTCTTTTTTTTTTCCATAGGAGGAAAGATGCTTATGCCAACACACAGGATACGGGGAGGGAATCTGAGGGCCTAAATACACACATGGAAATGACTTGCTATGAAGGCTTGCTTTCAGTTCTATGGACTACACTTCTATTCATCCACCTGCTTCCTGTAAAGCCAGTTTATTTGTATCTTATTTTGGATAAGGAACATTAAAACTTGGTTTTTACATTAATCCTGTATCTTCTATGTTGATGGAGTCATGTGGTACTCTCCGTAGATTTTGATGTAGCTATGGTTTTAGGATAGATCATTTCACATGTAAATAAAATATTTTACTTCTTTCTTTACAAAATGGATGGATAATTCTCTCTCCCTCTTCTCCCTCCTGTCCCTTATCATCCCCTCTTTCATTTCCTCCCCTCCCCCAGCTTCTATTCTCCTTCTTCTCTCTTCCTCTGCCCCCCCCCCCCCCCCCCACCCTCAGGAGCCTCCAGTACAATGTTGAACAGAAGATACACATGGTTTACTTCCTTATTTTTAGACAGGGATCTTATATTGCCCTAACTGGCCTTGAATACATAATCCTTGTCCTTCTGCCTCCTGGGTAGCTGAGATTACAATCAGGTGTCCCTACACCTGTGGTATAATATATTGAGGAATTTGAACATTCTTTGACTGTACTAAATTGATATTTAGGTATGAATTTTATCAACATTGTGTATATTTACAGTCATAGTGGACTGAAGAGCGGTGTGCCTTCCCCAGGCTGCACACAGCCAGCCACCAATAAGTGTGGTGGAACTTGTGGCCCTTTGAAAGCTATGGCTTTGGGGGCCTGCAGATAGTAGTCCACTCATCTCCCTGGGCTTGAGGATTGATTGGTTTGGTGACCTCACTGAAGTGTCGAGATTTCTTCTGATAGCATTATGAAATGGATCAGTGAGGATGATCTCAAATTTGTACAGGGAATCTTCAGCAACTCAGTAAGAATTCAGCATCTCAAAGCCCAGCTGAGTTTGGTGTCCAGATATCTCTTCAGGAACAGAAAAGGCTTTGGGCAAACTTCAGCTTATTAGCACCATGATGATAGGCTTAGGAGGAATAACATGAGGGGAAGGTGGTATCAGAACCTCTCCAAGTACTGCATGTCATGGTTTTCCTGGAGCAAGTCTGAAAGCATGGGTATTGGGAAGCTCTGCAACTTGCCTCTCTGTCCTCAAGCCCTTCCCTTCCAATCCATGTACCAGCCAGGGAAAAATCCTGATTTAAATAAATAACATTTCTGGATGAAGAGAATTCCCAGAAGAGAGGAAATAATGAAAGTATTTCTCTGTCGATTCTGCTCTCTGCATTTAACTTTGGGGAATATCTTTGTTAATGGAGAAGAGCACACCAAGGAACCATTACCACTGATACAAGGAGAGAATGGATGGAAGAGCCCTCAGCCATGGCCCGCCAGTATCAACAGTTTAACTAAACATGATAGCTATAACCTCCTCACTGTTCCACTTTCTAGGCTCCTGGCACACACTTCTTCTTTTCCTCGTTAGGTTTATGGAGTGTTCCCTGGTACATTTGCTCAATATGGTTTTGCTTTCAACTGGTGCATGAGTCTTCTACCATAAGCAGTTAGCAACATAAAAGGATATATAAAATGGACCAAAGTCCTAAGCCAGGGACCTGGCTAGTTCCTTTATACACACATGGTGTGTTCTTACCCACTGTGACCTTCCAGTTCTCTAAGAGTGGGGTCAGCCAGGTATGAGACACCAACACTGATTCTGCCCACAGTGTCTTCTTCCTCCATGTTCTGTGCCTCTATAGCTTGTTGGAAATTCCCTTCAGAACCAGAGTTCCAAGTTCTCCTTTACTATGGTGTCATTAGGATGGCTGCCTCTAAATCAGTTCTGCAGCCTCAAATCTATCCTGATCTCCTTATACTCCACCTTAACGGTAACATGTTACACACTCTGTGTTCAAGTATCTTCCACAAAAGTGATGGTTAGAAAAAAATCATTCAGGCAATTATTGAAGCAATAGCACATTTGACCTAATCTCTCTCCCAGGGCTGTCTGTGTTTCATATAGCAGTACTTGGAGTTGGAAAGGATTTAAATTAGACAGTAAGTTCCCTTGTAGCAATGGGAGGGAGGGTGGACACTGTAGAAACTCTGGGTGGGGGCTTGTTCCAGCAACTATCAAAATTGTCTAATGATACATTCTTGCCCTTCCCCTCCCTTGCAATATTGGGGGCATAAAACTGAGCTCACATTAGTATTGGGATTCAGTAAGTCAGCTACCAACTGATATTAACCTTTCTGAAGGCTACAAAGTGTGACAGAGAACTTTCTCACAACCTCTGTGTTTGCTTTGTACACAAGTAAACTTATCTACATGTTCAAGTGATTTGACCTAGACTCATGGGGCCTGAAGAGATGGGAAGCCCCAGTGAGTCTGCCCAAGTCAAGGTGGGTCACTCTGTGTCAGTCCTACCAACAAAAACTCAACCCCAAATCCTTGCATGAAATAAGAGAAGTTATGTAATGCTGGCACCCTAATTTTCTGGTTCCTATTCCCTAGATTGCCAAGTCAATAATGTGATTCAATAAAGTCAGGAGTACCAAGGGACCAACTCAAGTGCAAAGCACTCTTAGTACTGAAACTGTTTTCAAAATGGTACCATGCAGGAGCAGATAGAGCTTGCCATTCTTTGTTTTCAACTAGAGTTCTATCTTGAGCCTTAACAGATCTAGATTAGCACCCCAAATGGGGTTTTGTAGACTTTCAGATGTTTCTGTCTTCTAACCAAGACACTAAGGCATCTGTTGCTTCCTTTCATGACCTCTCATTTCCAGGATTCTTAAACTATTGGAGGCCACCTTGTTTATGAACAGGCTCAGAACTAGTCCTTTAGGATTGGCTGAACTAGAAGAACTAAAGATCTGTTCAATTCCTGATCATGGTGTCACAGACAATATTCCAACAGTTGGGTTCATCACTTTATTTTACAGAAGCAAGAACTGAGGCCTGGGCTGACAGCCATGTGCCAGCACTGAGGCAGATCTGAAATTTTCACATGGACCTAGAATTGTCTCTGACCACTAACTATACAGCTTCCCCTCACTGAGTGGTACACGCCATCAGCACCAATGCAACTGGTAAATGCCCTGTCATAACACTACCCTGGTAGGTCACCGCTCCCTATGAGTTAATCAAAGACTCTGATCCCCACTACTATTTTAATCTTCACTCTCCCTTACCCAGCTCTTGTCTAGTTTGTTCTTCAAGTTCACATCAAAGCTAGCACCAAGAGACCCTCTCGACACTTTGCTAATGACCAATGAAATGGATGAGTGATTAAATGAATGGATGTTGAAATATTCACCATGAATACTGTTTTGCTCTACTACCTGAGAGTCCAATGTTCTCTGCCTTCAGATTCAACTACTGTGACATACATGGTGGGGGGGTGAAGGACATGGTCCCTGCCTCATGGATGCCCCAAAGGCCACCTGCAGTGTGATTTGGGACCATGATTCATCAGAGCTGGAGTGGCTGGGCTGAGAAGAGACCTTGAAATGTGACCAAGGGGAATGCTACCCCTTTCTGGACATCCCCACAGTGATGCCTTGGTGACAGGAGGCAGAGCACACAGCTTGATGGAATGCCAAACATCTGGGCTCAAAACCAAGCAGACAAGTGGCTCAAATCAAAGAAAAGCTAACTGCAGATAGTTCCCATGCCTACTATGTGCATCCAGACAACCGTGGTGATGTAGACATCATGTGCATCCTCAACTCCCAAATCCCTCTGCTCTCTGTGCCAGATGTCTGGTGCAATATTAATCCAAGAGTCATGTTTTGAACTGAGCATCTGTTGGCATATGCAAAAAAACCAAAACACACTAAAGCTATGAATTATTTCACCAGCTTGTTCATGGTGCTTTTATTCTACCCCTCCTGAGAGAGGCTGAGGAAAGCTTTCTCTTAGCCTCCAAAGGTTTCTAAGATGGCCACTGTCTTCTCCTCTGACCCCTACTGGGAGCCTCCTGGCTCTATGCAAGAATAAAAGTTTCAAGAGAGCATCATTGAAAACATCTCCTGGATGTGGTGGCACTGTTCTACAAACTCAGCACTCGGATGCTGATGTAGCAGGAATCTTAAAGGTACTTGTTAATGAAATCAAACCCAACGTTTGTGGTACAAATTCCCGAAAAAGCCTCTTGCCTGTGGCCTTGTGAGTCCCAGCTCAGGCCTGAGCTACACTCGGCCAGTTGTGGTGATGCACCCTGGTTGGATTTACTGAAAAGGCAGAGGCAGGAGGATCCTGAGTTTGAGGCCAACCTAGGAGAAGCTCGGCTGGGCCTGAGCCACAAACGGTGGCAGCTGTGGGACCATGAAGGCATCGACTGCTGCTCTGAGGTGCCGGCTGCTTCTCATCGTGTTGGTGACTGCAATGATGCTGCTACCTGGGACAAAAGGTTTACCACTGCTTGTTCAGAGAATTGCCAGGACCATTGTGTTACAAGAAAGCATTGGCAAAGGTCAGTTTGGAAACATTTGGCAAGACAAATGGTGGGGAGAAATTGCTGTGAAGATGTTCTCTTCTAGGGAAGAACGTTCATGGTTCCGAGAGACAGACAAATGTTAATGGACTAGACATCATTAATGTAAATCTTGACTATGTATATTGTATATACTTATAGGATATGATTTTTCTTGTATTAGTTATAAGCTTTTTTTAATTTTAGACAAAAACAGGGGAAATGTGGTGGGTATTGTGTTCCCTGAAATATTGTGTGTTCCCCGAAATAAACATATCTGGGGTCAGAGAACAGACAGCCACTAGAACAAAGCCAGAAATGGTGGCTAGAAAATGGGAAGAGTAAGCCATAACAGAAGTTGGGTGGTGGTGGTGCACGCCTTTAACCCCAGCACTTGGGAGGCAGAGCTATCGGGATCTCTGAGTTCAAGGCCACTTTAGAAACAGCTAAGCATGGTGACCACGCCTTTAATCCCAGAAACCCAACCTTTAATCCTAGGGAGTGGGGGCAGAAAGAGAAAGGTATATAAGGCTTGAGGACCAGGAACTAAGTGAGTAAAACATGTAGTTAGTTAAGCATTTGGTGGTTAAGCGTTCAGGCTTTGGAGCAACACAGTTCAGCTGAGATTCATGTGGAGGAGGACTCAGAAGCTTCCAGCCTGAGGAAACAGGATCACCTGAGGAACTAGCAAGGTGAGATAGCCGTGGCTTGTTCTGCTTCTCTGATCTTCCAGCATTCACCCCAATAACTGGCCTCAGGTTTGTTCTTATTGATAAGACCTGCTAAGATTCCTGCTACATGCTGAGTCATACCTATCTCAAGTCCAAGACCAAGTTATGGCTACAAGAGTTCAAATCCAGGCTGGGCTACATAATGAGCATCTCAAAAGAGTAAAAATAGCAGTAACAGCCACATAAATAAATAAATAAATAAATAAATAAATAAATAAATAAATAAATAAATAAATAAATAAATTGCGAAGCTGTTGCTCCTACCCTCAAGCCAGCTATGGGAAGAAATGGACTGGCAGGGGCCCACGAGTCCATCCTTCCTCCTGTTCTTTGTATAGCTTGTCAATGCCTTTCCTCAGACTCCCATCTGTTGTGTTTTTCTCATTTGACTCTCCACCCACCACCTCCATTGCTATCAATTTTACCCACCTGCCCCAGGTTGGAAACTCCAAGCTCCCCAAACTGCTGTCTGTACCCCCTCAACGCTAACCCTCCCATAGAATTATGCGACCCCAAGATGACCCCCAACGTACACAGTGGAATTTCTCTACCATAGAAGATCTATTTCTGCAAAAAATTTTCAAGTTGTCATTCCCATTTAAAAACCAAGATGATAAAAAGCACACACATGAGCCATTATTTGTAAAATGCCTACAGATGATGAAGAGGAATGCATACCAATATCCATACACATAAACACATATGAGTGAGTGGCCACATGTGGATGTGTCTGTCACCCGGGGAGGCCAAGACAAACCTCTCAGATGAGGAGAGTAATTGAATCCTAAGGAAAATGTCAGGAATCAAGAGTGATTTCAGATTTCTTCTGGCCATTCTTTACATCCATCTCTCCAGATTTTTTTTAAATGCATTTTTTTTCTGACTTCAATTTGAATTTGATTCCGACATTAGCTTCAAAACACAGCCACAAGGGTAGCAGCCATGCAGGGGTCTCATTGTGGTATGAAAATGACTGCTGGCTGGAAAGGGTGATTTCTCTAGTCCTCTTCTGGCATTGCTTAGCTAAATAAACTCTGACACCTCAATGCTCAATATCTCCCATTCTTTCCAGAGTATTTCTGAGCTGAATTATTTAAAATTTAGGTGGATATTTGGAATAATGAATGTTATGTCCAAGAAGACCACCACTACCACCATCCTTTTCTTTCCAGAACACTTTACAATGATTCAGCTATACCTATTTCTTTAGAAGTGAACAAATGGAGTCTTAGCTAATTTTGTAAGGGGGGGGGGGGGGGGGGTTATAGACAGATTCTACATAACAGTGACAATGAATTTGAGTACCCTCAACTCTGAACTTGCCAGACATAAAGGAACAGGATAACTTCCTGTGAGTTGTTAGTGGGGATTGTGAGACACCCTCAACACAATATAGGCAATTGACGCTGCCGCTGATTGCCCATGACAAGTAAAGCCCAATTGCCAAAGCTATCATATGTGCTGATTGTGGGATATAAAGAAAGCGATTGGAATTTCACTGGAAGCCTCCTCCACACTGGCAAATCCTAAGAACTATGTAGGATACGGAAGCAAACCTGTCATCAACAACATTTGAACTTAGCTATGGGGTCTGGGGATAACACTGGTTATCAGCTAGGCAAGATATGCCCACTGGGACAACAGTGGCAAGCTCTTAGAAGGGTAATCAGTTGCCTTTTGATTGGAGTTGAGACTCACTCCAAAGGAGGAAATTTGCATTTGTTACTGTCCACTATAGTCAAAAATCCACGGCTAGGGAAGTCATAGGCCCTAGTTTATACACTATGACTATTGTTTTGCTCAATGGGCATGATATGTCCATCACACTGCCTTCTAAATAATTGTAGTTTTACTTATAGATAAATACAGCTGACAGCTTTAGTCAGAGAAGCTTCCTTTTAAAGACATCCATACCTGCTCAGAGTGCTGAGAGTAAGTGGCCGCTGAATTGGCAGCCATAAATAGGTTATCTGTATGACCCCCTCAGGTATATTGCAGGACAAAAACAGTGGGAAAATTAAGAATCACAAGAAATGTGGAGTGATGTAGAAGATGTAAAACATTGACTCCCAGGCACTATATATATATATATATATATATATATATATATATATATATATATATATATATATATACATATATACATATATGCTGTTGCACTCCTAAACTCACAACAACTACAATCACTTGTACAAGACTGGGCCTATCAACTCTTGCCACAAAGAGGGAAGGACTCACGAGGCCTCACCTCTCTCTGAGGATTTATACACAGTTAATGTTAGACAGGGGAGACATTTTTATCAGTAGTATAGCTACTTTGTCCCATGCTTCCATAAACAAACCCTCATCTACATGCCCATAAGCAACCCAAGTGAAATGCAATGGGACACCAAAACAAACAAACAAATAAATAGACCAAATAATAAAAAGATATGGCAATAGAGAAGGAACAACTTGAGAAGAAAGAAAGTAGGGACAGTGAGAGCAGTGGAATGTGAATAATGGAAATACATTATGTACATGTTGTGTCAGTGTCATAATGAAACCCATTGTTACCTATAATACATTAAGAAAACACATTAAAAAGAAACCAACTTCTCAGGCATCACAGCTGCAAGGCTGTCACACCTAAAATGCTAAGAGACTCTTGGAAGAACAGCTGTCCTGTCCGCCCAATCATAATTGAGTCTTCAAAATAGCTCTTAAGGGTGAAAAATGAAAATGAATAAAAAAGAAAGAAAGAAATCAGCTTGACCTCCACATTTGGCCTTCAAATAACTTGGAATGAGGCTTCACTTTTATAACCTTGAATTTGGGCCCAGCCCAGACTTTCAAATGTTTCTTTAAATACTCTCTAACTGGATATTTAAGGCAGCATCCACAGCTAGTTCCACATCTCTGCACAATCCGCATGCATGTCAGGCTGTATACTGTATGCAGTTCACAAAGCTGCCATGCCTTCCTTCTATCATAACAACCATGGGCTCAGCTCATCAACTCAGAATACATATGGGTAGGAAGATCTTTGTGACATTAGAAGTGGGTAAAGTCACTGGCCTTGGGATCTTACAGACCAGGAATTACTTTACATTTCTACAAAAGAGGAGTTGGCCTCACAGAAGAGCACATGGGCCCTTTCAACATGTTATTTGTCTCCTACCTCCTCAGGCTTAGTTGTTGGCACCCTCACATGTATGTGTTGTCTATCCAAGCCGAATCACTGAACTCACATGGTTGGGTTCATGTGAAGGGATCTGGAATCTCTTGGTAACATGACACTCTGCTCCTCACAGTTTCTTTAAGGGAACATTTGAGACTTTAGGATATTGGTGTCTTTGTCCCACCTCATCCATAAAACCTTCTGTGACAACCCTGGCCTGCTCTGCTCTGGCTTTTCTGCCTCTCTATCTCCCTTATTCCCAGCTCCCCTCACTTTGGTACATACACAAGACCTTATCTTGCCACGTAAAATGTGTTTCATAAACACATCATCCTTCCTAAGAGCCACAAGTTCCTAAAGGGCAAAGACCACATTTGATGTTTATTTTCTATGTCCCATGGCACACAACACAACATGAAGGCCAGAGCAGGCTCCGGACATATACCTGTTGAACTGAGTCGAATTTTAAGGAAATTTTGCTGTTGCCAGTGACAATATTATTTCAGAGAATTATCAAAAGGCAGAGCTGGCTGCTTTCCCCATTCATTTCCCCCAAATGAAGACTACAGGCCTTCACACTTTTAAGTGCTGGTTAGGGATCAGAATCAGAAAGCAGCTGGTGACTTTCAACAAAGAGCGGATTGTATTTCAGCAATGGATTGTGGGAATTGATGGATTAGTCACCAGAGACTCTTGGCCAAACCCTTTGGTGTTATCTAGAATAAAGGGTAATTCAGAGATATGCCAAGTATCAATTTCCAATTACTTTCTCCTGACACAATTCTGCTTCTTGCCGACATTCCCAAGGGATCTGCTGTCCCCTATCAGCCCAGATCTGGCTTAGCTTTCTGTCAAACAGGTACCACTCAGCAGCACCCTATTTGGCCTTGGTGTGACAGTGTCCTCCTTTGACAAGCAGGTTCCCCTTTGAAGTCTTCAGTATTGGCTTACACTGTCACTGGAGAGCCAGCTGAAGTGTGAAAGGCCTTTTAATATTATACTGTGAACAACATGTGTCAGGATGGGATGCGGATAACGCCAACACCTGCAGCAAGCTGCTGTCACCAAGGGTTCCCAAACCTTAATTTGCATCTGGATGTTGAATGTGGGAACAAAGACTCCTTCCTGACTTGTACAACTTCAACTGCAACCAGAGGGGAAAGCAATAAGAGTCCCCATGGTTTGGGCTTTGATATTCAAACACCAGAACAGCATTTCCACCCTCCAGATCACAGACAGCAGACCACAAACTAATTTTTAAAATCTTTGGTATTAGGGAATGTAAAAGCTGAGGATCTGCAAAAAGCCAGAAATCACATGTCTCCTTTATTACAAAGTAATGGAACAGAATTTGGAAAAACCAGGAAACATCTCCAGGTCCATAAATCAGCCCCATTGGAAGAGAGCACAAATGACTAGCACCTGGAATGATCAAGCCTTCATCTGCAGCAGGAGCACAGCCTAAAGAATCGAACTCTGGGCCAAAGCTCCAAACCACGCTCCGTGATTAATGACTTGAGCAAAAGGTCTCAGTTGAGGCTGAACGATTAACTTGTTCCCTCCACAGCCCAGAACTCTCCACAGCAGAACTATGTCTTCCCTGATTGTTCAGACTGACCTAAATGCAAGCCAGCCTAAGGGAGCCTCAGCTGTGTCATCATCTGGCTGTAGACAGTCAGGAGGGGCCTGGCATTCATCAGGACGACTTTAGTCAAATCATCTGCGTTGACTCTGCCTGTATGTCACAACCTTTAAGCTCCTTTTCAAGTTCAAGAACCATCTTAAATGAGGCAGTGGCATTGGCCTCAATCTGTTGGTGGGGAGGGAGAAACTCACATCTCAGAGGATTATAAACGGACAGCATATGGCCTGCATCATTTCTGTTCATTTGCTCCAAAAAAACTTCTAAGCGAGTTGAAGGCCCTTGAGATTAATGACTTCTCCTGCCCTGCCTTTATTACCTACCTTCCAATAGGTTTCTCTGCTCTCTTTCGAGTCTTCCAAAGCATTTTGGTTAAACCAGTCTCTCCCCTTGAATCTGTAGCTAGATTCTGCAAGATCTGCTAGAGTTCCATGCAAGTCCCCAGAATGCATTCTCTTTTGGTGGTGGGCCGAAGATAAGAAGCAAGAAAGTTGCGGGTTGCAGAACCCGATTCTGGGGGTGCATGTGCAAGGCGGGGAATAGTCAAGGGTTCAGGCTTTCTTGTTTCATTTCCCCAGACTGCTATAATTTGGGGAAAAAGTGGTCTACCAAAAGCAGATAGACCCTGAATTTCCAGCAGGACCTGGAGGAGTCTGAGCAGCCAGCCACCTTGCAAACCAGCTGCCACACTGACCTGCAGCAGGCCCTGCTTCTGCCTCCTCTTGGCTCTCAACTTCATCCACAACCACTTTCCTCGGTGAAAATGTCTGCCTTTAGAAGCTACAGAGCACCACCAATAACAATAAAAGGACTGTGAGCTACTCCAGCGCAGCAGTGGCCAGGACTTCTTCCGAACACCTAAGTCAACTGCCTCATCTCCCTAACTCTCCAAAGGCAGATGTCATAATGGTCCCCATTCTGAAGACAGGGAGACATGGAGGAGGTGAGTGTCTTATTAATCAGAAAGGTAGTGAGCAGCCAGGGTAGGCCAGGACTCCAGAGGATCTTGCTCTTCTGTGCTTGATACTATTTGACAGCCCCTCTACCTCGTGGGGGTCTGAGCAACCAGGCCCTGCTGCTGACAAGGTTGGGGAAGAATTAACCCAGCATTTGCTGAGGAACCCGGCTGGCTAAATCCTATCTCTGTCATGCAATGCATAACCTCAAATGGACTCAAGTCTCCAAGATAGCTGTCCTCATTCATGACAAAGTGGGACAATAAGATCAACCTCACTGTGTAGGGGATAAATGAAGTGATGTATAAGATCTTAGCACAATGCATACCAAGGATAGGGCTGGGGTAATGGCAGCTCTCATTAGTAGTGATCAGTAAGAAGATGAGGCAGAAATAGTCTCAGATTGGAGGGAAGAAAGGTTGATGTAGAAATGCAGGTCCTTGTGATGACCCCAAAGAAGCTAAAACCACAGGATACTAAAGAGTAGAAATAAGGGCTACTGAGCTTCCTTGCCTATCTAATTATTTATCTTAGTCAGTTTATCTCTATGAAAGGAATAATTTTGTTATTATTTACATGTGAATACATGTATACGCATGTGTGTGTGTGTGTGTGTGTGTGTGTGTGTGTGTATGTATGTGTACACGCATGTAGGTCAGGAGTCAATGTCAAATGTGTTCCTCAATTGCTCTTCACCTTATTATTTTGAGACAAGGTCTCCCACTGATTCAGCAAGACTGGCTGGCTAGCATGCCCTGGGAATCCTCCATCTCCCCAGCTCTAGGGTTACAGGGGCACAGTGCTGTACTGAGCTTTTGTGTGGATTTTGGAGTGATGAATTCAGATCCTCATGTTGGTATAGCCAGCACTATACAAACTGAGCCATTTATCCTGGATTCCTAATTTTAATTTCAGAAATATACTACATTGAACTGGAAACAAAAAGAGAAGATGTCCAGACTGAGGGAATTATAATCATCTTCCTTTACTCCCACTGCAAAAGTAAGGCATCCTCACGACCTTCCTGGACTTGCGTGTCTGCTCTGGAGGGAAGCAGAGCCTGCATCCTTTGCTCTGCATTCTCCTCATGCTCTTGGCAACCCCTGACACATCACATTCTCCACATCAATAAGGACTAGTGCCAGTTCACACTAAATTGCCTTTGACTACATTTAACTGATCTAGTATTTTTTTATGATTCTTTCCTGTTGTAACATTTTTCACTTTTGACTTTATAATTCTCTGCTGACTTTAAATAGTGCTTTACCAGACTACCCTGGGTGATTTTTAATAGAGATTTAGGGGCTAGGTTGTGTTGTGGTTAGGATTCAGATTCTCCTTCGGCAACAAGGGGAAATTAACTAGGTGGTTTTGTCCCGAGTGCCCATTTATACAGGGAATGGACTGACAGTTTATCTTCTTCCGAGCCTTGTAATCATGACACTGCAAAATGATGTTCAAGAAATAAAAAAAAAAAGGATATAGTGATAGCTTCCATACCACAAAACCACTACACAGTGTCCCTGCAACCTTGCATGGCTAGGATAATATCCTAACAACAGTAGAATTACTTGCTGAGTGACAGAGAAGATTTGAACACATTCTGTCCTATGCTGAAGACAAGGCTTGGTCTTCTGAAGATGGAGAACTCAAATGACACCATGTCATCACGTCAGTACTCCGTCTATACTGTCTTAGATCTTATTACATCCTTCCCAGAAAACCGCTGAAGCCAGACAGCCTTCAGCACTTGGAACATGTCGTGTGAGGAAGAAAATAATTAAGTAGAAAGCCCTGAAGACAAACATTTTGCATGTGCACAAACACACCAGTGTGTGTGCAGGGTGAGGGGGAGAGGCATGATAATGTGTTTGTATGCATGTGCACGTGACAGCTAGAAAACAACCTCATGGTCAATTGCTTTTTTTGTAGGAGTGCAAAGTCTGTCCTTGGCCAAGTGGTGATGGTGCATGCCTTTAATCCTCAGGAGGCAGAGCCAGGCAGATCTCTGTGAGTTTGAGGCCAGCCTGGTCTACAGAGCAAGATCCAGGACAGGCACCAAACTACATAGAGAAACCCTGTCTTAAAAAAAAAAAAAATGAAAAGTCTCTCATTGGCCTAGAGATCTCCTGTTAGGCTAGACCATCTGGCCAGCACCAAGATCTACACATCCCTGCTTCCCTAGCACTTGAGGTCTAAGAACAATCCAATTCATTTTTTGTCTAGGTTCTGGGGATTGGGATAGAACTCAGGTCCTTGGACTTTTAATGACCCAGTGATCTCCTCAGCCTGAACATTTCTTTTGAAAAGAATAACTGTCCTCAAATAATTAGGCCTTGAAAACACAAAACCACTAACTCAGTAAGGATTTGAATTGTGCCATTGTGCAAAGATCATTTCACTCTAAAGAAACGGAACAACAGAGGCAGATCCCTAATGCTGCCAGCTTTTTAGACATCTGCAGACCCATCATCAGCAAGCTTAGAAACAGATAAGCCCTTTGGGTTTTCCTTCTTGGGTCACACCTCTCTGCCTCCTCTCCCAGCTGAGGTTAATGTTACTTTAAGACCTTAGTTTTTGTTTGCAAGGTTTTCTTCCCAGGATAAAGTCCCTGTAAACACGTTGTTTCATTTTTCATTTTTAATGGCATCATATAGTGGCATTCAATAAGTTTCCCCTTCTCTTGATTTTGTAATTTAATACATAGTAAACACCATTCTCCTTTATTTAATGAATAATCTCGGTTGGTTCCGGATTCCTGTGCTAACTTCCTTTAGTTCCACTGCTTTTGGCTGAAGGACAGGCATGGTCTCTATTGCTCCAGGTATGCTCGCTGGCTTTTCCTGGGGTAGTCTTAAGATGTCCAGATCTTAGACTTGTTATATATTCAAACTGACTAGAAAACAACAAACTGTTTTCCAGCATAGATTTGCTAGCTCACACTTCCACTAGAACAATTTTTGGAGTTTCTGTGGCTTTGTGCTTTTGTAGCTCTTGCTATTGCCGTAGTTTTAAACCTATGCTGAACCAGGGGGAAAATATGTGCATTTTATGGTTTCAATGTACATATCTATGCTCACTTCTTCATAGGTGCCTTTTCAATAATTGGAAATGAAATTCTTTATTGAAAATAGGCAGGTGTGAGTGAGGGATAGGGGGAATCTTGGAGAGGACCTTCATTTGGTTCCCAGAACATTCATGGCAGCTTGCAACTGTCTGTAACTCCAGTTCCCAGGGACCCAGCACCCTCTATAGCCTCCACACAGACCATGCATGTATATGTACATCCATGTACACAAAGCATTCATGTAACAAGATAAAAAGAAATAAATCTTTTTAAAAAATCAGTCTTTGCCTCGAGTAGATAGGAATCCATATCTCCATGGATACCATGTATATAGATACATGGAAGTCACTGTACCTGTATTATGCTTACATCTGCCATCCATCTGTATATTTACAGTGGCAGTGTCAAGCTGAGTCCTGTGAGCCAAATCTAGCTCACCACCTGTTTTTCTAAATAAAGCTTTATTGGAGCACAGCCATGCCCACTTGCTTACACGCCACCTCTGAACACTCTCATGCTCTATGACAGGAGTTTGGGTAGACAGAAAAGACCATCTGGCTGGCAGAACTTGAAATGCTTACCAGGCCTTTATAGGAGAAGGTCACTGACCCATGACTTAGAACATCTCCATTTATAGGCATGGATATTCCACACTGCATATGGCCCCACAAATCGATTCCTCCTGAATGTCATTCTTTGTGAAATGCTTTCACCTTCCACTAGGGCACTCAGAGAGACAACCTAGGAGTCATCTCATGCTCTTCTCTCTAATTTACTACCAGCCATGGATGCTCCCCAACTATTCAACCTTCCTTTGCGTGTTCTAATAAAGTCCCTTTCTCTGCCTCCACTTCCATCTCTGTGCGCACGCCTTCCACTCCTATAGACAACCCTTTAAACTAGTGAACAAGCCCCGACCTGGTCCCACTCTCGCATGCAAATGGGATACCAAACCACTTCTGATATTTTGTGTTTAATATATTTGAATTTCTCTCTGCTATCTCTTTTTAATCTTGAAGGTTCCTGAGAGGCCCCTGCTGTCTCTGCATGTGCTGACACAACCTTGCAGAGCAGATGTGTGACAGTAACTGGGACTGACATGGCAGGGTATTGGTGGCTACCATGCCACTAATCAGGAGGGTCTAGACATAGTGGATACTCACCTACAGCTCAGGGCTGAGAGGACCAGAGCAAAGGGACCCTCACTGATACCATTAGGGCAGTGCTTTTCAAACTTCTATGTGCAGAAGTGTCCCAAGAGTTCATTCAAAACAGCAATACTAGGAGCCATCCCAGCTCCCCTGAATGGGAATCTCCAGAAAAAGATGCGAAAGTGCTCATACTGTGACTGTGCTCCTTAGCATATCCTTACATAAGCTAGAGAAGGACTTCTCTAATGTCAGCATCCTGCAGCTGATATTACTCCACCCTGCTACTTCACCCGTGATGGACTAGTAAGTATATCTAGACTCTTTCTGTGTATTCCATATGTTTTCTAGGTTTGTTCATTTCCCCCCAAAGGCCAAGAAGCCTGGTTTGAGGGCAAAGCTGTCTTCATATTCATTCTCCACCCCCATTCCTCTTTCACTCTCTCTTTTGTGTGTTGTGCATGCTGTATGCATGCCTGTGGTGTATACATATGTAGATGCCGGTATACACACTGAGATATAAGAAGAGTCCTCCATCACTCTTCATTATTATCTTTTATTATCCCACCAAATCTGGAGATAAGCTGATGGTAATCGGGGCCCAGTGATGCACCTATCTCTGCCTGCCACAATCAAACCTTGGTATCACAAGTCCACACAAAACCACACATAGCTTTTTACATGGGTGCTGGGATCTGAACTCAGGTCCTCACGTTTGTGCAGCAAGCATCCTTACCCACTGATTCTTTTTTCCCAGCCACACACTACCATTTTATCAGGTCAGTCTTCTGATTCCCAGTCTCTGTTAAGGGTGCACTGGTCCTTTCCAGCCACAAGCTAGTATCCCCTTCCTGTATCCCTTTCCCATATGCAATACTTGCCTTAAGGAAAAGATGTGAAAACATTTGTGTAATGCATACATTATCAGAAAGCTTGTTTTAATTTTTACTGCCCTCTTCATTTTCAACATATTACAGATCATTTAATATGTGAAAAAAAAACACCACAAATGCTAATAGAAGGGTTAGAGCAATGGCAATACCAATAAGATGCTCTTACTATTTATTAGAGATTTTTTCTTATTAGACTTAATTTTTTCCTAAATTGCATGTGACCCATTATCATTATGCTTGGTAGATAATATAACAAAACAAAATTACCAGTCCATTTGACTCAAGGAGAACATCCAGGTTCCTTGAGTTTTATAACACCAAGCAAAACACAAATTTAAGGAATTTTTTTTTCTTTTTTCTTTTTTTAGTGTGAGGGGTCTATTTTCCCCAGAGGCATGTAAGTACTAAAATTACATTGGATTGTGTTCTGCTCCCAGCAGGGGAGAAAGCAGAGTCAGTGGGACGCTTATTGCTCTTCTCTCCCATTTCATGCAGTCACATGGAATCATCTCTCAGGTGGTTGGTGAACTTCAGCAGACACTCAGGAGTCATCTCGTGCTTTCTGTGTGGTGGCATTTATAATTTCTAACCCATGAGACCTTCTGTAAAGTCTTGGGTGTCCTTCACCTATATCCTGCTCACGGTCATTTAGATTATAGGCATGAGAGATTTTGCTATGAGATGCTGCAGGTCAGGATCATCATGTATCTGAATGTAATTTTTAATCTCTCCCCTCTCCCTCCCCTGTATGTGTATGAGGTATATACATTTTATGTGGGAGGGCACATTCCACAGTCTATGTACAGACAGAGGACAATGTCCAATGTTCTTCTTCCCCTTGTTTGAGACAGGGTCTCTTTGATGTTCATGTCAATATTCCAGGCTAACTCGCCCTCAGGCTTCCAGGGAGTCTCCTGTCTCTGCCTCCCTGAAGCATACACAAAAAGACTGCAAAGTATTCCTGGAGTTATGTTGTCCATGTATTTGATTGGGTGTGTGTGTGGAACAGAGACAAGAACCCTGGGATCAGTATAGAACAGAATGGGACTGACTGGCTTTCCTGAGGGATGTACCATACTGGGACCTGGACGGAATGACATCATAACATTCTAATCTTCAATTTCCTCATACTTAAAAAAACTGGATAATATATGCCTTCTGGAGATGTTTCTAGAAATAATTTTTTTTTTTTTTTGAGCTGAGGATTGAACCCCAGGCCTTACACTTGCTAGGCAAGCGCTCTACCACTGAGCTAAATCCCCAACCCCTAGAATTAAATTATATCATCAACATATGTAAAATACTATCCCATTGCCTGGCTTTAAAGAATCATTCAGAACATTTGCAACTACTGTTAACATGGGCATCCTTGCTGTGTGTGTGCCTTCCTATGCTCAGTAAATCAAAGCCATGCAAATGTGCCTAGACCTGGATTATTCTTCTGTGTATTCCTTTCTTTCTTTCTTTCTTTTTTTTTTTTTTTTTGCCAGAATAGCTGATTCATATGAGTCCCCTCAACAGTGGTAGAGTGCAGGTGGTTTCCTGCAGATCATCAATCCAGGAGATTGAAGTCTGAGGAAGGAGAGGGATGCTTTCACGGAAAGAATTCTCTAATCACTTGGCCTTGGGGAGACAAACCTGCAAAGCCTCAAAAGGAGTTATAAGTCACTCTTTCTGGGCCTTGGTAGTGGGGTATACCATACGTGTGCGTTGTTAAAATTCAAATACTGAAAAAGCCCAATTATTTTTGGAGTCTCTGCTCCTTCCCACCACAACGCAGGTCTTCCCCTTGAAGGAACTATGGTAGAAATTGTGCCGCTCTTCTTCTGAAGCTGTTCCTGGTAGTGTACACTGCACGGTTTTCTAGTAAATTGATGGAGAGCACCCTTGCTCATGTGTGAGTTCAAAGTTCTCCAGAGAGGAACATATTGTAAGTCTTCCAAGCATTTCTCAATTCATAGAAAGTTGGCGATTTTCAATGTTTGGCTAATATCTTTCCTCTACAATAGTATTTCTTGTGTGTCTGTATCATTTTGACTAGATGCAAATATTTACATATGGTGGTAATGACATTAAATCCTGGAAATTTCTCCTGAAGGGGGATATCATCTTCCATTTTCAAATGTGAGGAAATTGAAGATTAGAAAGATAGGATGTCATTCACTCGGTATGCCATCGTAAATAAGGGCAATTATTCTTTCTTTTTCCTCCAGGGCTTGACATCAAATCTAAGGTCATGTGCTTATATTGCTCCACCACTGAACTATGCACCCACCCCAAGGAGTGTGGTTTAAGACATACTTGTGAGTATGTGTGTGTGTGTGTGTGTGTGTGTGTGTGTGTGTGTGTGTGTGTGTGTGTAACTGGAGTTATAGGAGGGTGTTCTGAGAGAGCAGTAAGCATTCCACTACTTGGTCGTATCTCCAGCCCCTGATCTATGTTGGCATTTGTTTCTAGTTACTTTGTTATCAATCCTGTATTCTTTCTAAAGCAGACATACATACCACAATTGTCAGTGAGTCAGTTTGCAAACAATACTCAAGTTACTCTTTTGACTCCACTTATAGAAGGCTTTATTTTGTTACTTTTTAAAAGAAGATCATTTGTAATAACTCAAATATGTCAACTTTTATCTGTTATTCCAGAAGGTCTGAATTTTATAGCATCTACGGAATTAATACTTTTAATCCATTTAGATAAATAAGTGCATATTCTAATACTAAGATTCTATGCACACTTGGGATAACTATTACTTGGTTATGATGTTTAATTTACTGTTTGCAGTTCCCTATCCTATTTGTGATTACACTCCTTAGACTTTTTCTGCTTACATTTGTAATTGAGATGAATGTATATGTATTGTCTCAGTGTTCACTCTTAATTTTTCCCAAAAAGATACTATATATTTGTTTAATGAAAAAAATCCAGAAGTATGTCTTTGGATATGCTAACGGTCTGAATAGCATAGGGACCATTTCCGTGGTATATGAAAGTCAGCTTTGACACACAAGAGCCAATTTATATGTGTACATCTGTATCAGGTAATACTGTGCAGGCAGCTTCTAATCGGCCATGGTGGGAATATTTGTGTGCAGAAATCAGCAACACTCCAGAGAGAGCAAGAGAACCCTCCAGGGATCCTAGTTGTTAAACTCCTAACATGCTGCTGGTAAAGTCTATCTCTGTAAGAACACTTGTAGTCGGTGCTTTTGCTGAGGGAGTGACAGGTCTTCATGAACTTCATTAGGTCTGTGGAAATAACTCTTTCAACTTTCTGTGTCTTCTGGAGTCAATTTTGGGAGATTATATTTTCCTAAAAAAATTATCAGCTAGATTTTCATAGTACTAATCAACAGTAACTCATATATATTTTTTTACTTTTCTCACATTTCTATTCCTTTATTTTGCATAATTGCATTCTCTTTACTTTTCCATAGTGAAGTGATTAATTTTTTTTTTTTGTCAGAGCTGAGGATCAAACCCAGGACCTCGTGCTTGCTAGGTAAGCGCTCTACCACTGAGCTAAATCCCCAACCCCTGTCGTTTAATTTTTTATCAAAGATCACTTTTGAATTATTATATTATTTGTTTTATCCTTTATTAATATCATGTTAGATTAAAAAAATCACTCCATTTTCCTTTGGTCTTGCTGAACTGGTTTCAGACAGATACTTAACATAGATGGCATTTCATTGTGTACTAAAATCCCGCATGTAACCTACTATATGCCAATACTACATTGTTTTAATTAGTAATTTATTATGTGCTTGATAATCAGTAGAACAAATTTCTCCTGGTCATAATTCTTCTTTATCATATCTAATGGATTACTTTGTTTATTTCCTATTGAACTTTAATTCTTTGGGGTTTATTTTTCAAATTAGCCGATATACTTAAAGTGACCCCTTTCCTTCTCATGATGATCTTAAGTCTGTTGGAATATTGGGATTTTATTACCCTACTTCCCTAGCGATCCTATAGTGTTGGTTTTCAGGTTATTTTGACTTGACATTGAAGGATATTAGGCATTTTCTGATGGAAAGAGACTGGTACAATCTAATTTTGTTATTTATTATACTGAGACCTGAGAGATTTTTACATTACTTGTGAGAATTTGTTGAAATTTTGTCCAAGACTCAGTATATTACTGTGAAAGACTGAATTTGCCAAAGAGAGAGAGAGAGAGAGAGAGAGAGAGAGAGAGAGAGAGAGAGAGAAGAGCAGAATGGCATTTCTGATCCCATAGGCTCTTCAGGATCCCTGGCCACACTGTCATGGAGAAGGGTCTGTTTTACAACTTTTAAACCCGGGCAAGCCTTTTTATGACTATGCTGAGCAAGGCGAAGAAATGTAACAGGACTTCTGAGAGGAGGGTCAGAAAAAACATACAACCTAAGCCTGGCTCTTCCTCTTTTTTAAGATTCTGACCCTTGGAACTCTGCCCATGCCATGAGGATATACAAGTGATGTACAGAGAAAATCCCAGAGAGAGGCCCAGATAGAAAGCAGCCACCATCATTGAGAGCATGCGAGCACATGAATCTTCAGCTGATCTTAGATTCCAGATTACAAGCTTTCTACCAAAGTCCTGAACATTATCAAGCAGTGATAAGACATTCCTTGTTCCCTCACTTGGAATTCTGACTCAGAGTCTATGAACATAAGAAACCATTGTTCTGTACCACTAAGCATGAGACTTGTTTGTTATGCAATTACTCCACCTGGAGAAATTATATATATATTATTTATATGTTATATATATGCGTGTGTGTGTGTGTCTACATAAATAAGTGTATGCTGCCCCACTAGAGTACACCGCTTGTTTTCCTTCAGTCAGATCAACTTGAGGTACATTGATATTTCCCCTATTTACTCTACCAATGAATAAAACAAGTTGTACAGAATCTGATGACTAATAGGCATTTTCATTTTCCCTTTGAGATCCTGTGGTTTCTCCCTCATGAGTATTGACTCTTTGTCATGGAGTATTTGAAACTGCTCTATCTGATACATTAACATTCTACAGTACCTGTGTTTCCTGGAATGTCTGCCTGTTTGAATTCTACCTTGTGATGTAGATTTTATGACCCTCATGTTTCTCTTTATTCACATTCAACATCCATTCACATTGTTGTTTGTTTGTTTTTGATTGTTTGATACAAGGTGTCCCTATGTAGCTGAGCCTGGCTATTCACCATCCTCCTGCCTCACCCTGCTGAGTCCTAGGATAATAGCTATGTGCTGTTGTGCTCATCTCATTGGCAGGTCCTTTTATCTCTATTTTTTCTAAGACAATTTGGTTTGGTTTCTTGCATATAACAAAAAACTGGGTTTACCTTAAGAGCAAATAGGAAATTTCCTAAATAGGTGAATTGGGCATAAAGGACACACAGATTCTGATGATTTGTACTTTCTCTTCTTTTTCTCTTATTTATTATGAACTTGTTGCTTTTTTATAAGTGTGTGTGTGTGCATGTGTGCATGCGTGTATGCACAGAAGCTGCCACAGGTTGGTCTTGGGTGTCTTCCTCTACTATTATCCACCTCCCATGGAACCTGGATCTCAGTGATCAGTGAGGCCGGTAGACAGAAAGCCCCAGAATCTGTTCATTTCCATTCCCTTCCTCTAACACGGAGGTTGCAGGCACGCACCACTTCAACCAGCTTTCCAAGCAAATCCTCAGCATCATTACTAAGGACACTGTGCTTGTACCATAGTCACTATAATCACAGTGACATCACCCCATAATTTCTTTGTCTTGCTCCAAAGATACTTTACAGGAGTCCCTTTATACACTTGTGTGGGGCTTCAGCTATGTGTGGCCTAGTGTCCCACAGCTCTGAACAAATGAACTCTTAAATTTTCATGTGCCTGAGCTTCACTGTGAACATGGGTCTGGCAAGCTCTGGTCCTTGATAGTGTTCTGACACACGTGAGACCCATACCACATACCCCAGCTCCACTCTCTCCTCCTTCCTTTTCCATCTTGCTCAGTAGCTCTAAACTATTGCATGGTGCTTTGGTGTTTAGCATCGTTCCTGATTCTCCCTCACACCAGAAGTTTCAGCTCCCCAAAGAAAGGACAGTGTGTCTCAGGATGGAATGGTGTGACACATCTCCTCACTCATTGTAACTGTCATGGCAAAACCCTTTTGAAAGAGTGAAAAGTGAAGGAAACACCAAACAAATTAATTTACCCAAGGTTTTAATGTGACATGAAAGTCTACAACATGAAGAGCCACAGACCATTCTGTTTCTGTGTATATTTCCAATAATGAATGAACAGCCCTATAGAAATGGAACTGACCCAGATTGGTGTAACCTAGCATACTGGACTAAAGGGAAGAAACCCCAAAATGATCTATTTGGATTTGTGTGTGTGTGTGTGTGTGTGTGTGTGTCTTCCCTTTGCAGGCTTTTTTCCATCTCAGATAGGAGTTTCTGAAGTAAGAATCACATAACACACTCTCTGGAAATGTCGCTCAGATCATTTTGTTATGTTTTTGGTCAGAAGGGCTGGGGAAGGTTAGAGTTCTATTTCAGGCTTCATGATTGACTCTGGGGAAAGGTGCTTCTGGTCAATGCCATGTCTTAGAAAAGAGGAATCCATGGCTTATCTTGAGAGTGAAGAGACTGGGAGGCAGTGGCAGGGCCATGGGAAAGTGTTAGAAACACTCCAGTTGGGAGGCACCTCTGAGGCTTTCCAGTGCTGTGTGGTTCGAAGCCCCATACTTTGGGGTATCGCTTTCCAGCCTCAACACTGCTTTATGGGCCGTCTTTCTTTTAACGATGCCTTATACACCCTAAAAGCTCAGTGGATATCTCCTGAGCAAAACATTAACTCTCTAGGGGTCTGCAGGAAGAAAGCAGGCTACAGAATACACTTTCTCAGTCTCCTTGGACCTGCTGTCATTCCAGCTACCCCAGCCTTCCCTGCCCTACCTACCATTCTCCCAGGGACCTTGATTATTTGATTTCAGTACCATAGGAGGTGAAAGTTCCAGAGAGATTCTAATGGAGCAGATGAAGACAGGAGAAAATACACCTAAGAAGGAAAGCTCTCTCTTGAGAGAACAAAATTTGTGGAGGAGTATGATTGTATGGTTTTCCTTAATCAAAACCAAAAAGGACTGTGTCTTATCCTCTTGGACTCTCCTTGATTTGGGAGGAACTGATGAGCTACAGAAAGATAAATGAGGAATACAGAGCTAATCCCCCAGGGAGGAGATGTTTTATTGCTCTCCCACAGATATCCTTCTAACAATACAGGCTAGTCTTCCCCTTTGGGGAAGGTGGGAATCAAAGTAGGGGAGCAACAATTTATATAGGACCTTGGGGTAGTCTGTATTGGGAATCAGCACTGCATTATTTTCCTGGCTCCTCACCCCTTTTGTCACTGAGTTGAGAAAGCCTTGCCTTGCAACAGCAGAAAGAGTTTGCATCCTATCCCCAGGGACAGAACTCTGACCTACTAGACTAAGGAAGCTACAAATGGAAATTTCCAAGTTCTTGTACGCTTTATTTTCATGCTAATGTTTCTGCAGAGAGTATTTAGGGAAGCAGATGCACAAGAATAATAAATTACCAAGAGATGGGAACTTCTCTGCCAACACTAGGGCCTTGCTCCAGGATGGTCTTACATCTCTCTGCTTACAGAAGTCCAGAGGGGTCAAAGAAAACCTCTGCTTTCATTTGATGAAAAAGTACAGCTAGCCTTGACATAAGAGAATCCTTGATCAAACCCCATCAGGATTTGAAAGCTGTGAAAATGTCATTCCATTTCCTTCAGGCTACCTCAAAGGCACTGAGCATATCCTTCAGGTCCAGGCTTCAGGGAATAGTGATTCCTGGGTCGCCATCACCAAATCACATTGGAGTTCAATAGCATCCCTCCTTTCTTGGGGACTAACATAAAAGGGCTTCACCTTGCTTTTAGCCCCTGGCTGCTTCCTACATATTCACTCCAAAAAGAAAGCCTGCTATCCTTAGAATAATCCTGGGTGTAAATCCTCAGTGAGAGAAACATTGAACTGTACTCTGCAAAGTCAAATTGCTCAATGCTCTTCTCTTGCCATGCAAACACAACTATTTGCCTTCACCCTAGATACCCTAGAAGAGAAGCTAGGCAGAAAAATAGAATAACAACAACTAACTCCTGCTGGATGTGCCCATTTCCTACTTCTGCCTAGGTTATGGTCTGGAATGAAATCAGAAGAGCATCTCTTTCACCATCTCAAACCGCCCAAAGGTGTTTTCTACTCAGTCCTCACCTTCATGGAAGACTTCTTCCTTCTATCTTAACACCCTACTAAATAAACACCAGACGAGAAACCCATTATTTTGCATAGGCTAAAAATCAAAATGGAGTCAGTCAGGCAAGGGTTCTAAGAGGGAATTATGCTCTGTGAGTTTTCCAGAAATCAGGAAAGATGGGAGCTGCATTATTCCTGTTACTGTTGTTCTCTAACCCAGTGGTTCTCAACCTTCCTGTGCTGCGACCCTTTAACACAGTTCCTCAGGTTCTGGTGACCCCAACCATAAAATTATTTTGTTGCTATTTCATAACTTCAATTTTGCTACCGTTACTAATCATAATGTAAATATCTAATGTGCGACCCCCAAAGGGGTTGAGACCCACAGGTTGAGAACTGCTACACAGTTAATGCAATCAATGGGCATGATAATACATTTCCTTCCACAGGAGTAAAATTATATGAGCCAGTCTGCTATTTTCTATTATTCAGTTTCCATGTCACAAATGAAAAGTCAGCTTGAAATGACTGTTGAGTCCTTATTCCTGCTTTCCACAGTCCTTCTGTGTCCTTCCAATCTACTTCTTTAACCCAGCTCTCTGGAGTACCTACCCAAGTTATAGAATGAAGTCTTGTTCAGCTCCAGAACTGCAAACAAAATCAGCTGAGCTGTCTGCAGTAAACTGGTTATAGTTTGCCTTTCCACACTCCCTTTTCCTCACCCTTCTGTCTTTCTAGGGTAGTTTCTATGTCCAATTAGACTATAGGATTCCACAGCAGACCCCACCTGCTCCCATGACACCTGCGCACCACACACTTACGGCCGAAGCAGAAATGGGCCCCAGCAGTGACCTGAAGCCTGTGCAATTCTGAGGAAGGGAAATGAAAAGCCACCAATTCCTAATACCACAACCTTTATAAAACACACACGTCCCAACAAATCCAAGGTTATTAGAAAAGTAACAACCTCCTCCCTTGACCAGCCCTGCCAAAGGAAAAAAAAATTTCATTAGAATGAATAAAAAAGCAGAGTAGTAAATATTAATGGCTGCGATGGGGACACTGGAGGACAGAGGGCTGCATAGAGCAGGTGCTCTCGTCCCTCAGTTTCAACCCATGTGCAGCCAGTGACGTCATCCTTTGGCCTTCTTGGGCTTACCGACAGGCCATTTTTCATGATTTTACCATTTCTGGCCCAATGCAAACCTTTTAATTAAATGTACCACATGATTCCAGATGTTTGTTTATTTGTTCCAAAAAAAGGGGGTTGTAAAATCACTATGTGAGGAAAAATTCTGGGGCAGCAAGTAAAGTTTTGTATAAGACCCAAGGAAGCCGAGTTAGAAGAATCTGGAAGTGGGACCGTAACTCCCGGGCACAGCTTTCAGCAGAACAATCTAGACTAAAGGCACTGACTTCCCATAACTCCTTTCCACATGCTCATGACTGAGCAATAAAACTCACTGGGCATTTATTCCCTTTTAAAAGAATGTAACTAACTCAACTGCAGGCCAAATAATGGAGGGAACAAATTCTGTGGCCGCCTTGCCTGCTTCCTGTATGTTTGTTCCTGTAGCCATGAGATTTAGAACATTCCCCCCCCCCCCCAAATCTTCCATTTAACAGGCCAGATTACAGTGCATGCCTGAGTGGCAGGAGAGAATCCTGGGGGGGGGAGGGGAGGAACAGGGATGGGGAACAGGACCAGACCACAGCTTCCCACAGAGGAGGCTGGCTTCCTTACTGTCCCAGAACATACTCAGCCTCCAGGCCTCTTGTGTTTGCCACAGAACGCATCTCAGACTCTTTGCTTTATTCTGTGTGTCCACTGCCAGCCACTCTACACCTGGATCACTGAACACTGGGACATCTCAACACTATCCTAACTAAGTCAAGAGTTGTATATTTCAGGGTTAAAAACCAAATCATGAAGTAAATTATATGGAGAAGCTATTTCCTTTAATACCTGAGCCCTGATGAGTAAGACCACTGGTGACCTCAAATAGAGACTCCATGGTGGCCAAAGGTTGCTTTTACATGTCCCCATTTCTACCCCACTGGCAGTGTGTTCTAGATCCAGCTGTGTGCCACATCTGCTACCATGTTGTCACCACATGACCTTTGCTGGAAGCCTACTTATTTGTAACACACCAACTCATATCCTGGTTATCAAGAAAGCTAAATCTCCTCAACCTAGAGCAAAATCGCTTGGCTTTCATTCCCTGGAAGCCTCTGGACTCTAAGTCCTTATACTTGCAATGTTTTGACATGTGACATGTGGATTTACAAGCCTACATCACTCATAAGACTCCTTGTCCTTTCAGGAACCATATCTGACCTCACCTCTTACAATCTGACAGTAACAATCCAAGGTCTAAGGATGCTGAGGCAGGAGGATAATGAGTTCAAGATCAGCCCCACCTAAAGAGTGAGATCCTTTCACAAACACAATACTGTTTTGAAATAAATATAGGCCCCTTTGTCTGGTCAGGACTTGCCACAATTTGGAGCCACCCTATATAAAGGAACTTCATTTATAATTCCTTTTTCAAAACTGTATCCCTACCATTTATCAGTTGCATCTGGTCTTACTCCTCTCCTTCTTTACCCATGCCTCTTTTCTGGAACATCCTCCCTTGGCCCTCCACCTACTGCTTCCCCATATGTTCTTCAAAGTTCAAGTTCAACATCTTCTAAATAGCCATGCTCATTTTCATCATCTCTGATCCCACCTTCTCTGTGGAAACACTGCACAATGCCTTTTATCAAGCATGGTCACTTTAAATTTCCAGTGCATAAGACATTGTTGGATTGGCATTATGTCATAGACAGTAGGTCCTCATCCAAACATAAATCCTCCAATGATATTCTCTGGAGGAGAAATTCTAATATAGGTGCTGGATCCATGGACATGCTGGGGAGTCCCTGAAGTCTCATAGGAATCCTCATCCTTGGGGTCATATTTGACCACATCTCAGTTCCACTCTTACGATAAAAGCAGTAAGAAGCAGCCCATGTGTGGTTCATATCAATAGTGTGAGCATATGAGAGGCTGATGTAAGACGATCATGGGTTCAAGGTCAGCCTGATCTACCCAGTGAGAGCCTGTCACAAATATAGACTCACAAATAAACAGAAAGGCTCCCAGAATAAGCCCACAGTCCTGAAGTCACTAGCATATCTCAACTCTTTCACTATGTATTCTAGCTCACCATATTCTTTTTGGAAGGAGGCACATTTACTACCACATTTTATATAGGTTGTCTTTTGGGGGGGGTCACCTTCCTCACCTTTCACTTTACTGAGGTAAGGATACCGTTTGCAGGGGGAGGGGAAGTGGAGTCCATTTTTTCCCCTCCTTGCTTTGTATCTGGGGCAGCAGAACCAGATTGGTAGCCTGCCCGTGTCTGTGAGCATACCACAATTCTGCCCAAAGAATAGAAACGAAGCACTCCGAGGGATTGCAAGTGAAAAATCATCTTTGGAGGAAAAGGCTAGGAAAGGACGCTTATGGATTTCGTATGCTTGAAGGAGGCTGCTTAAAGTTCCTGGCTAAAGTCCACGCCAGTCTTGGTAATAGTCTAGCAGATTCATCCATCTTCAGATTCCACTTGGCTTGCTCTTCCATCACGGCCGCCCTCCCAGACAGCCAGCACACATTTGCACATCCATCTATATACACTCGGAAGTTTTAATCTACACGACCCTCCATTCCAATCCACCCAGCCCAGCTTGGTGCAGAGCAAAGCTATTGACCCTGCAAAGTAGCAGAGAGATGAATTTGATGACCCAGACTGGAGTTTTTAAACCATTCCAGCAAGGTCTAGAATCAAAGGAAAAGTACAATTTATTCGGCACTTAGTAAAGTCCTTTTACCTGGGAACAGAGCACACACACACACACACAGAAAATAGACTCCCACTGCCACACAGATGAAATAAACTTGTCAACTACAACTGTCAAATCCCGAGTCACCTTCATTAAGTAAAGGAGTCTTGAGTTTCACCTGGCATCTGAGAATTCCACCAAGAATATGCACATAAAAGCATTATGAAGGAAAGGAGTCTAAAGTAATGGGCTCTCTTCAAAGTGTCATCAGAGGAAATCATTTTACAAAATTAGAAAACACTAATAATAGCTCCCCACAAGAAACCAACATACACTTCCCCCTCGCAGCCAGGACTCAGGCATGGTGAGGGGTCTGAAAGGCAAGTCAAGACCTTCTCCTACTTCACAGATCCTCTGCTAAATGTGTCATTACCACAGGGAGTGGTTTTTCCTTTTCTCTCTCATTGTTTGTTTTCAAGTCTTTAGTGCATGTTCTATGGATAAATTTTTATCTGTCATGTTTGATAAACTTTCAATAAATGAGTGCCAGTTCATTACTATTATTGCTGTTGTTGTTGCCGTTACTTGATGAATACTGAACCCAAGGCACCACTGCCTCTTTCAGGTGAGAGTGAAGGAAACAGTCAGAGAACACAGCCCTTTGATAAGTGGGTAACTTTCATCCCAGTCTGAGCTGAGGTGGGCTCTACCTGGAACTACCACCAGAACCTCCAGTGCTCTATTTCGTTTTCTCAAACGGGCAATAATGACCACAAGAACTGCTTGGGGTGCAGCTATGGAGCAAGCCTGAGTAAATATGCCTGTTCATCTTGTAGCCAGTTTGTGTTACTGTTGTTTACAGTGTTCATCTCTATCTGTCTCTCACATCTCTTGAGGGCTGGCCTAGAAATGTGGTAAAAATTAAAATAAAGTTAAAAAGTAAAGAAGTAAAAAACTCGTACTGGCCGAAACAGAGAGATTGCTTCCAAATCCTACAGCATCCCCAACCCTGCCAAATTGTAATGAGCAACTTCATCACCAAGCAAACCCTCTGAGCCCTGCTTGTTGTCATGGAGTTTTCCTGGCTGACATGGCCCTACCCCAAACACCTATCTATGCAGACTCTACCTCTTCCCAAACATTCATTTAACTTGTATTCATTTCACTTGCTACTTTGATCCATAGAAGCAAAACATTGTATTTATGACTTCTCAGAAAATGTATCTTCTCAGATCTTGGGCTGAAAACAGTTTTAATAATACAAATGAAAAACAGTCACTGTTTTTCTTTTCTCTTTTGGACAGCACCCTCTGAGCTGCTCCCAGAGATATATAGAAAGATCAACTGCTAAACAGGAAATGCAATCCATATTTAAGAAATGGCAAATGATAACTAATTTTGATATTTCCTATGTAAATCATGCTGTAATTGTCCAGGCAATTAATTCTAAACATAAATAGACAAAACACCAAATTAGGGAAGAAAATGTGCAGCCAATAACTGTGTCAATACAAACAGTGGAGATTGCCAATGACCAGTGAGGTAGAAGGTTTTGAATCTTTGGGCAAGTTCTCAAATAAATTTCCTCATTCTTAGCTTTCTTTCTTTTGCATATTCAAAATCAAATGCTTAATGTAACTGGTAACTCCAGGACATTTTCAAGGCTGCATAAGCTTTCAAGGAGAAAAGTAATTGAGGGGCACTGAGGGGACTTCTGATTATTTCACAAAAATGTATATGCAGAAGAATGGTAGTGACATCCTCAGTGTCATAGCTGTAGGAGACATGCGATGACAGTGGGTAAGTCTGGTTATGGTATTGGTTCCATCTGTACCACCCTCTTGTCAGGGTTTGCACCTCATTGGAAATTACCTTTCCCAGAATCCCCTCTGGTGGATCAGTCTGGGTTAGGAGGTCATTCACGAAGAGACATTGTTGTAGGATTTGGAAATCTCAAAATGAGGAAGGGCAGAGCAATACACACAGTCATAATGTATGAGTGTGCTTGCAAGTGAGTTACCACAGAGTCATTTACCTGCACAGGTACTTCAGTCTGAAAACTCCAGCAGAGGGTTCCAAGGTGCCCCTGAGGTCCTATGTAACTTTACTACAACCATTTAGAGCCTCCAGCCTCCCTGCTGGTACCTCATGGTGGTTTGGGTACACTTAGCATTGGATATTTCCAGATACTACCTCTCTCTGTATATATTCCTCCATTTCTTTTGACACCGTGTCACAGCTGGCCCTTGCTTCATACATCCAGTGAGGATGATGAAGGTCAGGGGTAACCTTGGGATCAAGGCACAGAGCTTTGGATAAATCATCTTGTGTCTTTACTGCTCAGTGACTCTGGTCTCCCTCTAGCAGCCTTGGCATGCCCTTGTTGAACAGGGACGGGAATGCCCACTTACTCCCAAATGTTGTGAGAGCAGACTGAGAACAACACAGTCTTTGATCTAAAGAGAAATGGTTCCCCACAAGACACAACAGTCTACTCTGTACTCATGTGGACTCTACTTCTGATAGCTAACACATAGATTGGCAATGACTGTCATGCTGCAGTGGATCCTGTCCACATAACTTATTTTAAGAAACCTTTATCTAACAAATGTGTCAGTAATCTTCATAATGTGGTACTCAGTGAGGACACACTACACCTAGATTTCCAGTAAGTAACAGCAGAGATCAAGGATATATAGCTCAATGTTTATCCCCCATACTTCAACAATAAGCTGAAGTCTAGGGCAGTGCTCTGAGAGAAATATGAGGTGAGCATCCTGTACCCCTATGTATTCCAGAAAATAACTGTGTTAGTTCCTTCAATTGACCCCATCCCCCTGCTTGGCAAATACAATATTAAATAATATTGTATTATTTAATATGATAATAAAATAATATTATTAAAATAATCATCCACTTGGAAGTTATGCTTGGTGGTTAAATGGCCTCTGGCAATGTGTCACCAGATATGTCTTCCATCTTCATCCTTTGAGCTTCTGAAGGCAATGTGGTTGAGGGTGGAGGTGAACAAGGCCAGCCTTTCCACTGACTGTGCTCACCCTTGTCACTTCACAGAGCTATTGAAGACACTGATCTTCCCCTAGGTTTCATTACTCAGTTTTTACTGATGGGAGTCAACTTTCTATTACAGTAACTGATACCTGACACAATTATTTTGGCTTACAGTTTGGGGGACCTCAGTCCATGTTTGGCTGGCCTATTGTTTCTGAGGCCGATACAAAGAACAAATCATCATATCATGTCATAGCAAATACATATGAAGAAGGCTCTCACCTTGTAGCAAAAAGCAAAAGGGAAGAGGAGGAAGAATTGGGGCTTGGGTATCTCCCCTTCCCCTTGCAGGCATGCCCTCCATGATGTGATTTCCTCCTAATAAGCCCCACCTCTTAGAGTCTCCACAACTCCTAAAAGGGTCACAGGTTAGTGATCCAGCTTTGAACACAATATCTTTTGCAGGATAATGACCCAAACCCAGACAAATATATGGTGAACATTACAGCCCCATGCTAGGTGTTGTAGGTACAGATTCAAGAAAGTAGGAACAGCAATCTCTGCTCCCCACAAAAGCTGGTATCTATAGAAAACTTACCAAACAGGAATGTAGACAGTAGAATCTGAGAAGCCCCACCCATACCCTGGAGATGTACTATTTAACCCGGGAACTAAAGAACCGAGGAGTCTTTGATAGAAAGGAGGGAGGAGAGCTAGCCTTGCCTGTCACAGGGCTTTTATTCAGGAGTTTAAGACACACACACATACACACACACATTGGCTCTCACAGAAAGTAGAAGATAAACAATCACATTGGGAGCTGGAAAGAAATATGCTAAGGGCTCTCAAAAGAGAAAACACAATGCAGCTCAAAGCAGGAAGTTTCAAGCAGGAAGTGGAAAGTTCTGCACATGCCTACTCCTGTGATAGATGGCATCTACGGAAGTAACAAACAGAACTGTCTAGTCCCCACCTCCAGATCATCCTCCTTGGCTCAGTTTTCTTCACATTTTGCTACCAATCTTGAACCATGGATCCTGGGCCCATCAAATTCGACATTGGAAGTTACAGAAAAGGACAAGTGGAAATGGAACAGGCATAGGGAAGCAGCAATTTGCACATGAACAGAAACGCCTCTCTACCAGTTGTAGTTGTTGATGCGGAAGAGAAATAGATTGGGAACTGGGTGGATCAAAATTGTTTTCAAGTTCCAGTTTGGACACTGTAGGTCAGACATTTAGAAGGATCCTGACAAGAGTGACACAGTGTGCCTCTATCCTGTGCACAAAGGCCCTCAGCACAGGTGCTCACAAGCCATTTCCACTAAGGAATTAATAACTAGCATTCGAATGCTTTCCTAACTTATAATAATGAACACTTAGAATGGTAGGTCGCCTTAAATGTAAAAACAGCATGGCATTAAGTAGTTTCATTTTGGGTACCAAAACACCAATGGTTTTTTTTTTTCCATGCTGTATGTAATTCAGGCCAAGAGGAAGCACAGTGGTTGTGTTTAGCTAGATACTAAAACCATAGCCAGCCTTCAGGAGCTTCTTTGGCTCTCTCTGTCTCCTAGTGACTATGCACCCAAAGAACACTGTTACATGATACAGACCTTATTTTCAACATGCAACTTATGAGCCCAGGAGTTCAGAGGACCAGACAACAAGTACATTAAATATATGGGGCAATTCATCAGTAAAACTGGGGTATTGCTTGTTAGATCCCTTTAACATTTTCTATTTTTCCCATTTTTTTAGACTGTGATGTCATTCAAGAGTATAGTCTAACTTAGTAATTTTTGCACATATCAAATGTTACTAAAACTACCCCTAAAACTTGGACTGGAGATTCTCATGAACAGAATATTTGCTTATACATAGGACATTTGGCTATCCAACATCACAACACACATACATATACACACATACAAATACACACACACACACACACACACACACACACACACACGTGTGCACATGCACACACACATACACACACCTTCCTTTATTCCCCCCAAGGCTTACATTTTACTACTAAATTAACAGATAACATGTGACTCATTCTTGAGGAACCCCCGTCATCTCATGAGACCCTCCTACTGTGAAATCTAAATGTCACTGGCAGATACAGTCTTTGTAAGCAGACTTGGGGTCTTGGGGACTTCAGTCTCTGTGCAAATTACTCAATAGGTTATAGAGTGCAATTATCCTTATCACAGTGCCAAAAAACAATACACTGGTGAAAATCTAAAGCCAATTTTAGAGTATCTGCATTATTCCTTGTAGTAATGTTAACTCTGTTACTCTTACTCCTAATATTGTTTTTCCATGGGCATTCCCACCCAAGAGTCCCAAGAGAAGTGTTCCAGACCTTCAGGAGAACATTCACTGGAAAGACTTGTTCATTCCCCTGGGACAGCAATATCCTGGCTGTTCCACCTGACTGAGCAAAACTGACTTTCCCAAAGCTGACACTTGATGAAGAAAATCACAGCTGAACTACAATGAGGTCAAAAGTCACGTATAGGAGAGTTTTGCCGATGCCCACATGCCAGCCAGTCCATATAAGCACAAGTCACAGATTCCTGAAGCTTGACATGACTCTCTTCATCACTTCCTGCAGACTATTAATGTCCCAGTCATACAGCTGCCACCACTTTTGAAGCTCTTCCATAGCCTTTTATTCGATCCATACTGTGTCATGAGGATGACCAAGGAAGCCAATACCTATTCACTGACCACTGTGGGATTTTTATGCTGGAGAAAGCTGTGTTTAAAGCGTGCAATGTCCCTCTTCTAAGCCTGCCCTTATTTAACCTTGAAAGACAATTTGCAGTTAAGAAACAGAGATCTGATCACAGGAGAATATACCAGTAAACACATCAGACCACATGGCCTCTTCTTGCCCTCAGCAATTCTAGTTCAGCCAGTGATATATTCCTTGGGCCCAGAAGCTGGTTAAGGGACAAGACTTTTTCAGACGATAGTCTATGTCAGGATTCTGCTTTCTTTTGAATGAACGTGTCAGAGAAGCAAAAGGATTTCAACACTAGAAGAATCATGCAAACCAAATTATGTTTTCAGGACCAGAGAAGCTGGAAGAAATCAAGGTTCTTCCAGAAGTTACCAGGCAAACTGAAGTTCCTTTGAGATGTAATATAGAGTTCACTCTCTTTGAAATTACACATTTCAACTCTTACATTTCCACACATTGCTATTTTAACAACTACTACAGGGTTTCCCAGTGTCTCTCCACTACTATTACTGTATGGAATGGTCTTCTAAGTAATTGTTAAATACTATAATCTTTCTGTTTAAAGCAGGGGGTCACAAAATTATACCACAGGTTTATATGTCTCCCCTGCTTATGTAGGTTAAAATCTTTAGGTTTGACAGTACAGATTTCCCATCAAAAGCTTAAAAGAAAATCACTGGGTTCCTTGTCACAGGACAGGCACAGCAAGAACCACAGAGTTCCAGAGTTCTGCACAGCCAAGTATCCAGGTTACAATCACTGACAGGAACGGAAGGCCAAGTTCCTACCTCGGTGACTGGTGAGCTCTCTGGATGCAGAAGGCAAGGGTGTGTACTGGAGGTGGTCCTCAGGAGAGGCAGCATCATCCCCACTGGAAGCCTGCAAGAAAAAAGCAAAAGTCACCATGGAGAAACACCAGATGCTACCCATGGGCCCTTGATTACTAAACATATTTCACTGGGATGTGAGTTTGGAGAATGGGATCCACTTGGGCCTTCCTCTACCTTTTGAGATAGAAATCTAGTTAGCACAAGCATAGGAGGGTACAGCATTTTGGGGTGCTTTGAGATAGAGGACTTGTTGGTGATGTTGTAATCATCACTGTTGTTATGCAGAGCTGAAAGGAGGGGAGGAGAAAGAAGGGGCTGAAGGCAGGATGTTCTGTAGACTAATCCTGCTCCAGGCATGCTCCCAGAAACTGGGGGCAGTGAATGCAGGCTGTAAGCAGACTCCTAGGGTCATCACTGTGGAGGAGGCAGCATAGATGAGGGATCAGGACTGGCTTATGTGGACCTAGTGGCACAGAGGCAGAAGAAAGTAAAATCTATGTGACTCCTCATCTGATACCAACCCTGGAGAAATCCTTCTGGAGTTTGAATTGGGAATATAAATTCAATATTTCAATAGAGACTATTTCATACTTCACTGTTTGGGATATGTGTGGATACATAATGAGGTACACTGAAGATGAGCCCCAAATCTGAACATGGTATTATTTTATTTCCTGTATGTCTTCTACACAGAGCCTACAAGCATGCCATATGATAGACTTAGTGTGCCTGCCTTTTTTCTCTGGGGTCAGGAGAAGCTTCCACTTGTGGCATCAGGTTAGGGGTCAAAAGGTTTGGGTGTGTAGCTTGTGGAATTTTAGATGTTTTGGACTAGGGATGCTCAGAATATGTGATGGTTAGCAATGAGGCATCGTTGGCTGGAAGGTTAATGGAAAGTGAGACTCCATGAGACAGCCTCCATGAGGGCAACCTCTCTGTCAGAGTGGAACCGGGCACCAAAGTAGCTATTTGGAGGGCACGGGGCTTTCCCAGGCTCCTGTAAGTAACCCTTCACCTATGCTTGGTAAGGAAGCTCAATGTTCTCATTGATTTAGGGGGAAAAAGTCATTCAGATTCCCAAAAGAAGATGACATATAGGACGGCATTCTGTTTTATTTTTTTTCTAATTGTACATCAGCAGCTTTTTGATTGTAACAAATAACTGTGGCTAGTTACCCTGTGAGGAACTGTGTAGAAGGTAGCTTGTGCCTGTGGTGTTAACCCTTTCCTGAACTTTATGTTCTTGTAAGCTGAGCAGAGAGAAATTATGACAGCTTAGGAGTTCACATGGCATGGTTCCAACAGCCAATATGTCCCCTGAAGAGCTTGGTTACTTTGACATAAAGCATCACCATTATACTTAACTGAGATTTCTAAATTAAATGCAACTTTTTTTTAATATCTGAGAAAGAACATCTGCTAGAAGTGAAATCATAAGCTTTCAACCTTTCCAAAAGCCCCATGAAAAAGTAAATTTCATTAATGCCTCATTTTTCTTTCCAGAAGAAGAAATTCATTCTACAGGGTATGTTTACCCTGCCAGCAGCGAGTCTTCTCTGCAAAGAGATTACCTGTGCTACGGGAATCCGAACTAAGGGCAGATTAGACCTGCTTGCCACGAAAACCCTTTAAACTTCATTTCTGACATTTGAGGTGTTTGATTAAGCAGCTTTCGGGGCAGACTTACAGAGAGAGGTCTGAACAGAGCAAAATTAGAAGCTTTGTCCCTTAGCAGGATCAGATTTGAGGGAACACTTGTCCACTCCAGCTGAAAGGCAAACACAATGAACATACAGGGTATTTTAAAGCTTGGTCCCAATATATTGGAACCAGACAGAGAAAAGTGTGGCCGCAGAGGAAAGTGTTCTTAAAAGGTTGCTATACCCCAACCCTGAACACTTAGCATGCTGCAAGTATGTGGACAAGAAAGAAATTTAATTAAAACCCAAACCCTACATCTGCCAGTTGTCTCTTCGTTTGGCCTCTGAGGTCTACTGTAGCCCTGTAGCCGACGTGATACTTGAAACACAGCAACAGTGTTCTAATGTGATACTTGAAACACAGCAACAGTGTTCTAAATATGGAGGCCTTTCTGTGCTTGCTGAAGGACAGATAAAGGGATAGGATGGGGACTGTCCAGCAGACTTCCTCCAAAGGTACCCCAGACTTTGTTTTTACCAGTGTTTTTGCAACACCTCATCCTTTAAAATAAATAAATAAATAAAACATGGACTCCCAACCCAATAGGAGTTTCATGTTGCTATGCTATGGAATTTTTAGACTTGGATTTCGGCTGTTGTTGATGATGTGATGAGCAGCTGTTCCTAAAAAACAAACTGGAAGACGCACTACCTTTCAGCAAATACCTCTGACTGTACAAGACATCAGAGTTCTGTAGCTGAGGGGAAAGAAACTTAGTCTTGTTTTCAATTGTAGAGAGGATAAGAGTTTCGTAGCTGTCATTCAATGCCCAGCAATTAATTACTTTTCTGCTCATCATCCATTTGGTGACACAAACTCAATTTATGGGAAAGAATCCAGAAAAATAACATTTTTGCAAACTAGGCTTTTTGGTGGGATTTATACAGCTCAGTGTTTCAGGAGACTCAACAAATCAAGATTCTATCTACCTGTTCTTCAGCTTGGCTTTTTTCAAAATGAAAACCACTGGGATTTTTCAGTGTGATCCACACACGTGTACGCCACATCTTATCCCCAGAAACACAACTCATAAAAGCCAGGTTCACATATGAAAGAAACAGACAAGAAAATTCCTTCCCTTTGCACACTATCTGCCAAAGGATAGAGAACTCACCTTGGACTTGAGGCAATACACACATAGCAACTTGAGCTAATAGAGGCATAAGTAGGCAACATGTACATAATGTTTTCTTTTATGTGTATTAAGAAGAAATGCCTATGGTAAGAACAAGGAAATCTGGACAAGCCTGAATCTACAGGACCATAAAGATCCTCCAACCTTTGATTCCTTGCCAATTTTCCTAAGTGCCGATGGCGGAGATTTGTAGCTTCACATTTTACTTTTATCTCCTGTTAGAGGATATTTGTCATGTCTACAATAAAATCTCAGTATTCAAGATACATGAAGAATGTCCTCCAGTCAACAAAAGTACATACTAGAAGACAATGGGCAAAGGAAATTCCAGGGGGTTCAGAGTCAATAATCGAGAGAGAATTTCATCAGATTTGCTAACAGGCCATGAGAGCTAAGACAGAATGTGATTCTGCCAGCCATGGTATGATCGGACTTCATTTCCTCATGCTAGAACACAGAGAAAGACATGAAGGCTGATCTCTCAGCCCTGCCAAGGGGAATGTGTTGCTGGTTCCAGTGACTTGGAGAGGTGTATGGCATTCCTGAGGATGACACCTGTGATTATCCTATTACCTCCACATGTGCACATTTGTCCACTTGCACACACATGTGCATATGCATGCACATGCATGTGAGCATGCACACACAAATAAAAATATAAGATCATAAGCTAGAGGAAATTTCACCCACATGTTGCAAATAGAAACATGAGGCGACTTTAATCGGTGCACTACTCCTAACCAAAGCTGAAATAACTTAGTTATTGTCAATGAGGCGCCAATGAAATAGTATATATTTATATGAATGGTTAACACGTAGTGTTTGAGAGCAGTAAGCCTGGTTGAAAACACCTTAATTCAGATAAGCCTAAAAATGCCGATGGACTGGAGTGTAAGTGGCGAATGACAAACGTTGCATCGTTTTGCCTACGTCCACATGTGCCCATTTGGTTTCCCATATGTACAAGAACCTCAAAACCATAGCAGACACATATGAAAGTCCTTGCCTCTGCCAAGGGGCACAGTAATTAGACTGGAGCTAATACAGTATGTGTGCTGGTTATTTCTATTGATCAAAGAATAGGTTTGACACAGAGACTTCAAAATATTAAAAAATGACAGCTTTTAAATGATGGCTACCTGTACCCTTAATGTTTAAACCTTTCCACACTTTGGAAATTTTTAAAAATTAAACATGAAAACTAACAATACAAGACTCCCATTTCTAGTCCATGCGATCTTCTATTGCTATCAACCCTAAGTGATGTCCTAGCTCTTGTATACTGTAGACTAATGTCATCTCTGGTTGTGATTGTGACAAATATATCTCATTTGTACTTCTCATAAAGATACTAAATATGACCCATAGAATGGACAAAAAAAAAAAAATCAGGTAATGGCAAAGATGTGCTCCAGATTCTAAGACTTGAGGTGTTTGTCCCAGCCTTGCAGGAGACTTGCCTATGATCTGCCAATGTACAGGGAGGGTCCCATGAGTGTTCTTTCACCCATTCTCAACTGGAGAGTCGCTAACAACATTTTAAAAATCACAGTAGTAATAGTTAATGGGCACTAACACATTGCAGAAGGCAATTTCCATCAAGCAAGAGTTGTCAGGTCCAAAGGAAGCTCCCTTTTCCCAAATTTGGGCAGTCAAATAAAGGCCAGCATTCCTCAGGACATGCCAGGCAGGTTCCCTTCCACTAACAGGGCCCATTTCCCTAATCACCCTCAGAAAGGACAAAGGGCAACCTGTGGTTTCTTAGCATAGCAAAGCACGTGCTGGCTCCCTCAGTATGGCAAGTACCTGCTAAACATTTCAGAATCTAGTTAGCATCCTACCATTTCTCCTCTCCTACCCCAACTGCTCCAGCTCATCGCTTCCCTCCCCTCAGCTACTCATTCTCCTACAGCTCCGCTATTTCAGCTATTCGCTCTCTTGTTCTCACACTGTCTGTCTTCATCTCCTGCCCCTCCACCACTCTCTCCCCTTCTCTCTCTGCTCTGTTCCTGCTTCTCACCCAGCCTGGTCCAGTTAGCTGGTCATATTCAGACTACTACTTTTCTACCTCTGCTCTGGATTCTTCCAGATGCTCCTGGCTGTTCTCTCTCTCTCATATCTACAAGAAAAACCTCCCCTTAACCACACCACAGAGTGGCCTGTTGTGTCACCAGTGTGCATGAGAGGGAAGCTAGAGCTTTGAGAATTCTGTTGGGAAAGGTTCACTGAAAGTCTAGAACATTCTAGGAGAGACTTATAGAGTGAGAATCTCTAACAGTGACCACAGGAAATGAAAGTGCTTGGGTGACTATGTAGCATTAAAGACCCTTCCCAATGAGCACTGTGACGACTGCAGCTCAGGGCAGGCATTTGTGATCATCCTGGTAAACACAGGGAGTGTGATGCCGAGTACAGGAACAGAGATTTTGCAGGCTTCAGAACAAGGAGGGGCAGCTACAAAGTTGTTTAATAGCCACAAATCTCTGACTATTTTTCACAAAATACCATAGAAGACCACAGCTCCACAACTCATCCCCCATCACTCAGCTCAAGTGGAGTTCTTTGGTATGCTCACTCACCCCTAAATCATACGCCACATAAAGTGATCCCAGGGCTGGGAAATTTTTCAGCCTCTTTCAAGTAGAAGTAATCTTCACTTCTCATCACAATTCATTCCCTGAAACCACAGCAGAAAGCTGACTCCTCTAAAAACATTTAGTTTTCTTCTCCAAAGAAAAAGCACTGATCATTTAGTTATCAAATACTTAGCAATCATCTGCTGGAGGCCAGGCCTGTGCTGAGGATATCAAGAAAAATGATGAGGAGCGTAGTTATATTCCTGGCATATCGAAAAATTATACCATGATTAATATGGGTCATGAAGAGTCATCAGCTCCAACCAGGACTCTCATAAATACTCTTGTTTGACAGCTGCACATGGCAACTATAATCATGTCTGTACATGTTTCTTATTCATGCTACAGGAAAGCTTTTAAAAGTACCGGTACTGACTTTCTGAAATGAACTATATGCTCTTAGTCCTTGTACTAAATATGATGGTTGACTAAATATGACACTTTAAAGTCAAAGATAAGACTACAGTTTAGCAGTTCTCAACCTGTGGGTCCTGACCCCCTTGAAGACCACATGTCAGATATCTGGAATATCAGACATTTATATTCATAACAGTAGCAAAATTACAGTTATGATGGAGCAACAGATAATTTCATGTTTGGTGGGTCACCACAACGTGAGGAAGGGTATTAAAGGGTCGCAGCATTAGAAAATCGAGAACTACTACTCTATATTGTCATTGTAGTTTAACCTACACAGGTGAGAACAGGAAGACAAAGATCAAAGGAACAAGTCACAAAAGTGAAGAGCCATCCTGAAGGCTGAAGCTTCCAGCCTTTTTTACAAGGGACATCCCCCCCCACCTCCCCACCCCCCACCCCCACACCCCCCACTCCCACACACCCCCGCCCATCAAGCACAAAGCAAGACATTCAACATCAGTGATGGAAGTATGGGATTGGAACCATTGACTACTTTGAGATGACGAACAGTTAGGTCATACCAACAAACAGAAGTCAAGAAAAGGAGTGGAAAAAACAACTAGGTAGGGGTTAGATTTTTAACTCATGACTACAAAACCAAGAGGGAGGGAAGGATTGGGCAGAATCTGGACACTTAGCTGAGAGAGGGTGAGGAGAGTGGTCCAGGTCAGATGGGGCAGAGAAGAGGTATGAGGGCAATTGTGTCAAAGGCCTCTCTAAAGAATGAAAGCCCTTTGAAGCTAACTGCCTGAAGCATTCCAGTTGATTCTATCTGATCTACAGGGGCCTTAGTTCTGCAAGTAACCCCAGAGGGCATTTGGCTGGGAACAGTAGTTCACAAATATTTATGGGGAGGAAAGGGGTAGAGAACAGATCCTAAAAGGGAAAAATGGATGGTGGCTCTGGGTTTTTGTGAGCTGCTTCTTAATCAACTCATAGAATGAGAATCATAAAGAACTTCTCCATCTCCAGGGCCGTAGCTTCCAAAACATGTTTAGCAGCTGCTTATTCAAATGAAAAAAAAATTGAAAAAAATCTAAATATTAGATAACAAAAAAAAAAACCAGCAAATTTTCTTACGATGAACAACAAAAATATTGTAAGTACAAAGGAGACAGAAATGCACACTACATGTAGAAGCCAGAAAAACAACCTCTTGTGTTCTTCGGATACCATCCAGAGGTTTTTGAAGAGAGAGGACTACTGTTCACTGGCTTGGAACTCACCTTGGAGGCTGATCTGGCTGGCCGGGAAGCCTGAGGGGTCTGCTACTCCACTCCCCAATGATAGAATTTCAAGTATGAGCCGCTGTGTTCAGGTTTGTTTAAATGTGTGTTCTGGGGATCAAACTCACATCCCCATGCTTGTAAGCCAAGCATCTTAACAGAAGAGGCACATTAGGAGTCAGAGAAGGAGAAGACAGCCTGGAAAGCAGGAGGACACTGTGTGACATAGGAACTGGCATTTCTTCAGCACGTTCTAAGAGTGTTTGAACTATTTGGCTTTCTGATGTGCACATTGTATCCAGTTATTAACCTCCTTTGAAAATTTTGAAAACGGAGACAAATAAAATATGGAAGCCATCCTAGGCTATGTGGCTCAAAAGTAAATCGGAGGGAGAGAGAACAAGTTGGGCTGACCCCAAACTAAACTGTTCCCTGTACCTACACCCTTTCTTGGAAGGAACCTTTGGAGAGTATGAGCCCCACCTTACTGGATAATGTACCATTCCACCTCCATCACTGGCCACTGGCCCTTTTGCTACAGTCTCCGGTGTAGAACTCTGGAGCTTACAGTTTTGGAAGCCAGGTCCTAAATTAACAGTGAATGTCTTATAGAACACACAAAGGCAACTGCTCAAAGCACTAAGAAAGGGTTATCAATAAAGAGGAATTCATTAATAGAGTGGGTGATTTTAATAAAAGGAGAACATCCTACTTAGAACCAGCCATAAAACTACCCAAAGAAGTATGATGGAGTAGAGGTCAGTACTGCAGCTCATTAATTCTTGTTGCAGATCTCATTCCTGTAATACACAGAAACTGGAGCACAGTCGGAATGGAACCTTCATGTGGTATGCATATCATATTTCTTGAGAGTAGTTACGTGCTGGGCATTTTATAGACATTCTTTCATCTATCTCTCTATAGCCCAGGGTGCAGTGTGCCTCTTATAACCATTCTACAGATAAGACAACTGAGATTAAAGATGGGGCAGACTATTTACCAAATAGCACCCAGTTGGCACGTGAAGAGTTTGGAAGTCTGAGCAACACATTCTGACTTCCAGGGCCAGACAACAGCACTCTACAGTGAACCTGATATTCCAAGGTGCCTGTAAAGACATCCCCCCGGGTTTACTTGGTATGTATGGGAAAGCACGTACTATATTTGTAGAGAGCTACAGTTCAATCTATGCAAAAGGCAACAGTTTTATATAGAGATAGATAAATAAAACTGCCATCTTATCTAGCAATAAAATGATTAACAACACTATGAAGGCATATGAGTACTTCAGATCTGTCTGGCCTTTGAGGATAATACAAAGTGGTTTGCTGGATTCAGCCATTGCCAACTCATACAAGGCAATGGCATGTTTTCACAAATGTTTTGGTGCCACTGTGAAACAGATATTTAAAGTTAAGTTCTCATTTACCTACAATTGAATACTTTACCTTAACAGCTAAGGTAACACAGAAAAATTCATCACTTCCTAATTCTATCACAACATTTTACTATTATTTATGCTCTTGAACTTAGCTGGGTCTGTTGCAGCTATCTGATATTCTCTCTCTTCCCAGTTCTCCAATGGCATCACTTTGGTGTCTCAGTGTGGGTTAGCATGGCAGACTGGGAAGGGAAAAACTGTAAATGATGCAGATTAGGGTTTGATGTACTGGCCTGCTGCTTTCCTAAATTTAAGAAGGCAATGGAGGAGATATTAATGACACAGGTTAAACACAATAGAGTGCTGTATCTATATCCACTAGTTATGAATAAAAAAAAATCTGAAGAAATAGCCATCTGATACTCAAAAGCCATTTCCAACTTGGTAAAGTAGCGGCTGGCATTGATGAATGAGTAAAGTTGCGATGTGCTCATTAAGATAAAGGACTAAACAGCAAGCCACATGCCTGTCAGGGGCACCTTGTTATCAATTACAACCACAGATAGAGGCAGCAGATACCAAAGTTGGGCCCAAATCATTCAGAGCAGCTGAGAGAATCCAGTAGCTATACAAAATGACAGTAGAATATTAGATATTCAACTTCTACCAGCTGTGATATATATATATAAATTACAATATAATACACGTATGTATATGTATGAGATACTCATACATTTTACACAGAGGCCTTGTTGCTAAGCATTCACTCCTATATCATTATATACAACTTTTATCCAGTAACAGAGAAAGCATGTTGGACTTATAGAGAAAACGGGGCTATTTTATGGCCCAGGAAAGAAAATATTAACAACAACAACAACAACAACAATAATAATACAACTAATTAAGCTTCAAGGATTCTACCCTCGACTGAACCAAAGCTTGCATATGGTCTTCTACATTGTCTCTGTTCAATGTTGCAAGATTTAGAGCTAGGGTCCATTTGGCTGTGTGTTTAGGTTTTTTACTTAAGTTCTTTAGGTCATAGTTTTATTGTCAGTAAAATACAATGATAAAATAGTCATAAGCAGGAGCAGGAGGAAGAAGAGGAGAAGGAAGAAGCCAAGATATAGCAAATATTTCTGGGTACTTTGTGCCTGGAACTGTGTTCAGCACTTTCCAAGTATTACTTCATTCGGTCCCCAGCAGGACCCTACAGTTATAACTCCCAATTTGGTTTACTTTCCAAGTATTAATTCAGTCTCCAGCAGCACCCTACACTTATAACTCCCAATTTGGTTTTATAGATGAGGAAGCTGAAAACCAGCCAAATTAGGAAATTTAACCAAGACCTCACTTAGGTTCTTGAGTTATTGTAAACACCAGAGCTGAGGCTCAAATCCAGGCAGTTTGCCTCCAACGGGCACTCCCTGGACTAGTGAAATGCTGGGTAAACTCTTCCCAAGGAAGGCCAGTGTCAAAGACAGAGGCACTGATCTACACTACCACTTGTGAAATACTACCTTTTTGTTTGTTTGTTTGTTTCTCTGACTTCGTACCCCTACAACTAGACTCGGCGATTTCTAAGAGACAGACACACACAGCTTTTTCTCACCCTTCACATCAGTCACAGGGTCTTGCAGAAACACTTACTCCATGAATCTACTTTACTTCTCACTTGTTGAACAGCAAAGCATAACTGGAGTTCTTCTGAAGTAAAATCAGTGAGACCCACCCCACCCCACCCTACCCCCATCCTGGCAACCAAACTTGCTCTACAGATGCACTGCCTAACCACAAGGTTTTAGCCATCTCCAGCCAGTCACCAGCAATGGCATTTCCCATCTGGCTTTGTAGGGCTGTTGTAGAAATAATATTATGTCATGGTAGTCCTACAGGCTTGATTTATTTTGGCTTAGAAGAAGGAACTTGCCTCATGTGTCTCTCTTCCTCTCACAGAGGTTTTTATTTTTATTTTTTTCCACTTCTTCTCAAGGGCTGAGGGTCAAGTTCTGTCCTTGGAACCAAAGTAGTTTTCCAAAATGAAGTGAAGCCAGCTCCGTCAGGCTAGGCCAGATCTGCTGTCAGAACCTTCCCAAATACATCAGACCTTCTGCTTGTAAAAATAAATTGATACCCATGCACGAAATTTATTAGGAGATGACAGCCTGGTTCATAATGGAAATATGGAGAAAACATCATCCTTCAAAGCTGACAGTTTATCCATCATGCCTCAGATGCCTGAGATAGAAGCAGATGCTGTCACATGCAATCCGCTGAGGACACATCTTCTTGGGTTTCCTCATGACAGGAAACTGAAATAATCCAAAAGAAGGGAAGAACTTGCATTGCCCTTAATATGCCTGGCCATATATTTTCAGCATTACAGAACGACCATGTGGCCAAGGCAGTGAATGAAGGCGGAAGTTGGGCAGTTAGAACTCTCAAAGGCTTCTCCTTTTCTCTCAGGGGCAGAGGTCACAGAGGGCTCCAGACCTCTGTGAGTGACATCAGTGCCCTGCTATGCATAAGCAAAGCCAACAGGTGGCAGAACAGTCCTGAGGACAGACAATAGCTGGCTCTGACACTTGGGGACCAGGTCATCTTGCCCTACATATTCTGCTCAGATTTTTCTATCTCCTGATAAACTTGAGACCATTCAAAAGGGCCATTTTAATGGTGGATCAATGCAAGAATGTTTCTGGGGATCAGAAGGGCCTGATTCTCTGCAAGCTTAATGAGGCAACTCGCTGAACCTTGCATGAAATAATTGTGTGCTGTATTCAAAGCTCTTTTGGAAAATATAACTGTGGTAGTAAATTAGGATGATATGAACACGGCATTAGAGGAGAAAACTTTTCATTGTCAGTTTTCTGAGATTTAAACATATTTATATTTCAGACTTCCTTCTTTAGAGGGTTTAACTAAAGTTATTACAGCTAGGAAATGTTTAACCGATTTATTTTTAAATATTGATTTATGTATTTATTTATTTGTACATGTGTGTATGTCCTCATGAGTTTATGTGAACCATGTATGAGTAGGAGCCTACAGAGGCCAGAAGAGGGCATCAACGCTCCTGGAATTGGAGTTACATGTAGTAGTGTGAGCAGCCATGTGGGTGCTGGGAACTGAACTCAGACCCTCTGCAAGGGCAGTAAGTGCTCTTAACCACTGAGCCATCTCTCAAGCCTCTAGGAAGCTTTTTAAATGAGATACATTCAAACCTTTCAAATGCAGATTTCTAACAATAAAAGAAAGCTATTAATAGGAAACAGGAACCTAAACAAGATAAGGACAGCCTAAATGGCTTTTACTCTATTTTTTAAAGATTTATTTTTTCTATTTGTGTGTGTGTGTGTGTGTGTGTGTGTGTGTGTGTGTGTGTGTATGCCATGTGTGTTCAAGGAGGGAAGAAGAGAACTTTGAGAGTGGTTGTAAGCTCCAGAGAGAGGTTCTAGAAATGAAGGAGGAGCCTTTTCCAGAGCAGCAAGTGCTCTCCTCCACAGAGCCATCTTTCCAGCCCTCACTTATATTTTTAATCCAATCTTTATATTAGGGGGAGAGTCTTAAAGGAGAATCTTTAAATGTAAATGAATAATAACTGGGTGTAGTAGCTCAAGCCTGCAAACCCAACTTTGGTAAATTGATGGAAGAGGCGTGGTTAAAAGTTCAAAGTCAGTCCTAACTATACAGTGAGATTGATGTAAAAAAAAAAAAAAAAACTTTATCACAGTGGGTGTTGGCGAGTCAGCTCAGTGGGTAAAGACGCTGGCTGCCAAGCCTGACAAACTGAATTCAATATCCACAGGGACCCACATGCTGGAAGTTGTCTTCTGACCTCCACATATACACCACAGTACATGTACGGACACATGTATGAGCATACACAGCCATATACATATATAAATGTGACGCTCTAAAACATATACGGATACTTACACATCGATTCTTGCTGTGGCACTACTCACAGTAGCCATGTTATGGAAACATCCTAGCTGTCCAACAGCAAAGGAAGAGGGAAAGAGAGTGGAGAATACACACGATGGAACTTTTTAAGCCGTAAAACTGAAAGAAGTTAGATCGTTTACAGGCAGATGGATGCAACTGATGTAGTCTCAGAAAGACAGACATTGTGTTTTCCCTCCTTTGTGGATCACAGAGTTCGTACAGATGCAGACAGTCATATATGGACAGATGATACAGAAGAGGAAGTGAAACTAACTAGGGGAATGAACAGGACCAAAGGGAGGAAGGAGGTGAGAAAGGGAATAACAAGAGGCTATGGTGGAAGTGTTCCAAGTACTCCATAGAAATCCCTACGTGACTCAGAACTAGGTACAATGAAAAATAACCAGACCAAATTAGAAAAAAACAATGACTAAGGTACAAGGGATCTTTGCTTGATGTCAGTGTCTGACTGGTTAAGTCACAGAGGCCCATGTCACTTGTCATGTTTGTTGTGTGCTATGGCTCTGAAAAGGATATGTGTACGATGTGTGCTTCATTTCACTCCTCAAAACACAGCCCCAAGAACGGCAGGAGAATCATGCCACATCGTGGTTAAGTCCTTACTCACAGGTATCAGTGCTGAAAATAAACAAGTGGGTCTATAATTCTGAGACCCCCCAGATCCTTCACGTATTCCATCTCTCAATAAGGCAAATGAAGTTCTAATTGCTCCTGTTTGTTTCCACTAATCTGCTCGAGTCCCTGTTTTAAGAAAGGCCTGAAACGCTGTTGACTTCGCAGGTCCAAACTACACAGAGCTGCCTTTCCCCTTGGCTTCCCCGGTGAGCACACATGCCAGCATGACTGCACATTCACCCAGAGTTTATTTCAGCGTTAGTGGGAAACAAGCCATTTTTCAGTTTGATGAATAGGATCAGTGTCTGCCTTTTAACCAAAAATGTGACCTTAAATGTGATGGATCTCACCAGAAGGCACATTTTCAAATTATTTTTCTATTGGAGGTTTATGAATACCATTCCCCAAATTATTGTGACAGCTGTGTGTGGGGTAGGTGCCGTATTGAAGACGGAGCAGCTCAGGCCCAGAACTCCTGGAATGGGGTGCTCACTCCTGAAATGAGAAAAGGTACAGGAAAGAAAGCAAGAACCACCCCAGCGGGAGGAAAACAAAACACAACTCTCTTGAGCCTTAAGTAACAGAGGACTAGTCCTATAAGGCAGCTGAAATCCTGACTTTTCTGCCCCCACTGTTTTTGTTTCCAGATCATTCTAAATTGGGGCAGAGAAGGCTGAGATTCTGACAGATTCTCCAAGAGGACATCTGATATATCTTGCTTATTAAAGATGACAGAGTATAATTGATGGGCCTGGTGCCTCGCCAATTCCAACTTTCTTCTTTTGAGAATGCTGTTTAATGCGCGGACATTATTTTTGGACTACTGTACGCCAAAAAATAATGAGCTGGCATTCAGCTTTGGTGAATAAGACCCTGAATTTTCATCTAAAAGCAGTTTTGAGTTATGGCTGTAGATAAGGTGTAACTGTGCACAGGAATTTTATCCATGTTTCTCCCATGAATCATGAATGAGGGAAAAAATTACAGTCTAAATTGCACTTAAAAGGAATAAAGTCTTTTCATGTCATACATGATTTATCAAAATGATCTCATTTTAAGGGGACTGTGGTGTATCTTGATTAATCGCATTAGGATGCGTGATGAATGGCCTCTTTAATGGTAACACAGGATTTATTGGCAGCATCCCGACTGGAACCACTAGGGTAAGAAGTAAAATATACAATAGATAGCTAATGCAGATAGGGCATCAGTACTGCCCTGACTTGTTTTAAAATTATACCCAGAGCCTCATTGCCAGGACACTGTGAAACCCAGCAGAGGAGGGGAAACATGCCTCACCCACAAACTTGGGTAGCATGGCAAAGCCAGTCTGCCTTCTGTAACTTGTTGCATGATAAGTACAAATCCCTTGGCTTGAGCATAACCAAGGTGCTGTCTGTGTAAATGTGTTAAACTTTGCACACTCCCAGCAGCAGCATGGGACATGGTCTTTGGTGACCAGCGTTCTTTGCGCTATCTCCCTATTTCAATATCCTCTTTACATTTCACTTTAATATCCTAAATGCCCTTTAAAAAAAAAAAAAGTCAGCTCCTGCTAATTTCCTCCAAGGCCGACAGATCAGAGGCTTGCTTCGAAGTGTTCCTTTAGTGCCCAGGAGACCCCCTCATAATCCTGCTGCTTGTCTGCAATTAATCCTCTGAGCTGCGACATTATTATTGCCACCACCCACAGACAGAGGAAGCTCCGACCCACTGGACTCTGGCTCCCGAGGAGGCTTCAAAGGTGCCAATCACACCCGCCTCCCAAAGGTGCCTGCTGTCAGCCTCAGAGGTTCCATCCTCCCCACTGATCAAACATTCTTCCTCAGAAGATTAATTCAGAGTCCCCGCCCATTTCCTCCCATATCCTCTTTCCCTTTTCAGTTTACCCAATGATCCATCCTGGCCTCCAAAAGGGAAGCCACAGATAATAGAAGTCCTTTCAAAACAAAAGCTGGGCAGAGGCAAACTAAATCCCAGCTGTTATCAACTTAAAAAAAAAAAAAAAAAAAAAAACATTTAAACACCTTAAGGCGGGAGGATTAGGGCCTGGCCTGAAAGGCCATTCTTTGATCAAAGACCCCAAGACTTTACACAAACAGAATCACAAGGCAATGGAGGGGACTCTGAAGGCAGAATTGATTTGTTGGACTGCAGGGTTTGGGACTGGTATAGAAGCCCCACACACACATGTGCTCTCCAGTTCCCGTGTGTGCATCCCCAGGCCCACTGACTTAGAAATTATATATGTTGTCCTTCCTATGTCTCCATCGAAGCCGTGGCTTGCAGGTTCAGACACAGCTGTGGGGAGATGGTGTGGGGAAAGGGAACATGAGAGGACATGTTGGCTGTTTCTGAGATACCTCAGGGAAGGTGAGGAAAGAAGAAAGCCTCCATTGTCCCTGGGGTGGAGCAAAGGTGCCATCTCCAGTCACTTAGCAGGGGGTCGTTTCCATAGAAGAAATACTGGGAGGAGAATAGCAGTGCCTCTGAGGGCCAGGCAGCTGTCCACCCTTCCTGTCTGTCAGGGCCAGAGGGCCAGGACTGATGCATAGAAATAGTTAACATGAAGGAAGGAGAATTACTGAAAAACGACATTCAGATCCAGGAGCACATCCTTAAAGAAAGGTGCTGAATGCAGAGGCTTTGTTTGGCGCTTTGGAAGTTTTGTAGAGAGACTGACTAATAGTTTTGGGGGTTTGTTTTGTAGTACAAAAATAGAAGTTACACACGCTTAAGAACTTTTGATGACTATGTCACCATGGCAACCATTTGCCATCTATCCAGAGTGGGTGACATGGAATCCCATGTCCAGCAACCCAGGGGAGAAAAGATCATTATTTGGGTCATTGTCAGTGAACTCCAACTCAATGTACATCAAGGAAATTAGTTTCCAGAAAAGTCTGGGAATCCATGGTCTGTTCGAGTTGCATGCCCATCTCTGAGAAACTAAGCCCTGCTCCAGTGAGAGTCAATCACATGGCTGGGAGTAGTGACTGCCCTGCCCCAGGATACAGATGATTAGGAGAGGATGATACAGTGGTTTCCCTAGAGGTACAGCTGACTGTTCAGAATCTAGTGTAATGAACACCAAAAGGGCCAGAAGAGCAAGTTCCCCTTTGACAGCAGACAGCCTTTTACATAAGGAGTCCCTTCCTGCAGCCCAGACATTGAAAGCATCTTATTGTCATATTTGGACCACAGGGAATCTGTTGTACAATAGGCCAGTCTTCAGTCTTCCATATCCAGAAAATACTTCCCCACAGCTCTTGCACAATTTTATACTTCCCAGGCTCTCAGTCACAAACAGCTTTAGCACACAATTCTCCTTTAATATGCTTGGGGAGCTCATAGAAGATTTAAAATGGAAATAGTCATTTAAAGTGGACAGAAGAAGGAAGGGAGGTAGAGTAGCTGCTTAGCTCATGGTACAACATGAGAAAGAGACCAAATAGTTTAAGAACTGAATCTCTACAAACACACACACACACACACACACACACTGAAATTCAGCTCAGCTGACTTGACATCAGTCAGACATTCCATGCAGGGTTTAATGTTAATTGGCAGGCATTGAGAGGCTTCCGCCATCCTGGAACGAGTCAACGTTGTCAATCTGTCCATACTAGGGACAGATAACACAACAGAACACACAACAGTAGGAAAGAACAGCCCAGGGAACTCCCTTGGGGTGGGGGAACATTCTGAAAAGTCCCTTTTTTGTATAAAAAAAATAATCAATGTAAATTTCAAATGTCAAGGGAGATGGTTTCTAAAGTACTCCATCCTCAAAGGCATGTTCCTGTCATTCTGCCCCCCAGACACACCCTCTTCTACCTCTCCAGACTTTCTTAAAGAGATTCAAGGATACATCCTCTGAACTCTAAACCCAAAGCCATTGATTAAAGTCTTCGTGGTCAAGGACCACAGGTCCTGGGGCACTTTGGAGAGTCCCTAATGATCTTGGCATGTATGAGAGAGGAGTTGAAACTGAGATCCTAGCAGATGCTGGACCCCTTATGAAATATGACACATATATCCTGGTAAAGACTCAAAGGAAACAGTCATGATTTAGGAATTTAGCAGTTTCTACTATGGCAACCCAGAGTGGACAATGTAACACAAATTTCTAAACAGTCTTATTAATTAAAAAGAAGTGCCAGATATTGGGGTGAACACTGAAAGATCGGAGAAACAGAACAAGTCACAGCCAACCTCACCTTGCCAACTCCTCAGCCAATCCTGTTTCCACAAAACCTCAAACTGAAAGCCTCTGAACACATCTCAGCTGAACTGCTCAAAAGCCTTCTAGGAAATCCTCAGCCCAACAGCCTCTGAGTCCTCACCCAAAAGGGTCTTAGTTGAACTGCTTAAAAGCTTCTAGTTCCTGGTCTTCATGCCTTATATACCTTTCTGCTTCCTGCCATCACTTCATGGGATTAAAGGTGGGTGTCCTTCCCAAGCAAAGACATGAGATTTCAAGTGCTGGGATTAAAGGTGTGTGCCACCATGCCTGGCTCTATCCCCAGTGTGGTCTTGAACTCACAGAGATCCAGGTGGATCTCTGCCACCCAAATGATAGAATTAAAGTCATGTGTGCCCTCACTGTCTGGCCTCTTTGTATAATCTAGTGGCTGTTCTGTTTGCTGATCCCCAGATACATTTTATTGGGGTGTACAATATATCAACCATAGGACCATACCCAAACATTTGATTAGGCTGCTAAATCCTCCTCTGCTAGAGCTACCCACATGGCCTGTCTACATTATGACAGCTAAACTTTGAAGTAGCTGCATACAGCTTGAACAGAATCAAGAAAAGAGCTGCTTGAAAATAGCCTTCAAAATACATTTTCCAGTTCAATTGTTAGTGCATTCCCCCCCCCCCCCCCAAATGATCTGATAATTGATCACAAAGGCACAAAAAAAGCATTCTATGTGAGTGTGAAGCCAGCCTGGTCTACAGAGAGATTTCCAGGACAGGCTCCAAAAGGAGGGAGAAAAAAAGCATTCTGAAAAGAGGCAGTCTTGATTTGTTCCATACTATCAAGAGTTGTTGACTCCCACACTTCCATTCATCTAAACATGTATGTGTAAAGCTATTTCCTTGAGATCCACAGAGCTGACTCCAGCTTGGGAAAGGACCAAGTCTCAACACAATGAAGTCGGCTGGGCAGCATTTCTACTCATTTCTGAAACCTCATTCTTCCTGTAGCCAAAGAAAAATGGAACGGTGTTTCAAAGCTGTATTTCCTAAAGCAACACCACCATGTACCTCTCCAGTCTTCAGATCTGGAATACAGCCTGGGACAGTAGGAGGCTTGGAGGCTCCCCTTGTGAGCCATCCCGTTCTAGTATGTGTGTGGTGCTTAAGGGAGACTCACCATCAAACGTGAATGAGAGAGAAGAAGAGAAGGGAAAGAAGGACCCTGAGGAGAGGAGAGGTGAGGTTTGGAAGTCAGTTTCTTCTGATCACTTTTCCATCAGAAAAACCATCCTTAAAGATTTTTCCTGATCTGATTCTACTGTCTCAACTGCATTTTGCCGTAGGTAGCTACAAGACAGGGAGGTCTTGTATGTTCTTTCCCTTTTATTCACACTTGGGTTTGGAAAGGTAAACATGGCTACCAAAACCCAAGTCATCCTTCAGCAAGCTGACGGGTTAACTGCATACTCTGTTGTCCAGAGAGGCTGATGACACAGTGACAGGAAATATAACGGGAGGTGGGGGGTGGGAAGCCTGCGTGATGGCAACAGACCAAGAGAAAAGGGATGCTAAAAAGATTTATTTGGGGTCTATAGGCCCTGGTTTTGGTCTACAGGAAACTAATTCCACTGTATTTTCTCCACAAGCCCTTCTTCCACACTTGCCTTCCTTCACCAGAGAATGCTTGTAGTGCAGCGACTGGGGTGAACTTGGTCAGAGAGAACTCAGTTTGCCACTAGGGATGGAACTCAGTCAGCAGAGCGCTTGCCTGGCATGCATGAGGCCTGGAGTCCCATCTCCAGCACTGTGTAAACCTAGTGTGGTGGTACATACTCATCATTCCAGCACTTGAGAGGTTGTTACAGGAGGATGAGACATTCCAAACTATCATGACTATATAGTGAGTTTGAGCCTAGCCTAGGACACAAGAAATTTTGTCTCAGGAAACATGCAAACAATAGAAAGGACTGAATTCTGGGCCTACCCCTGTAAACATCCTGGCTAAAGCGATAATCCTTAGAATGTTCCTTTACAACCAAAATCTGACAAAGTTGCTTTTCTGTTTAAAGCAGCATGTAATGTTTGGCCTGAGTTTCAGGCTTTGAACATGGCCAGCAAGGCCTCAGGCCACAGCCTCTCTTTCTGCCCAGGCCTGATTCTTGCCTTGTTCCCCTTACTTGGCAAGCCAGAACCTGTTTGGTGGCCTTCCTGTTCCCTCAGGTGCTCAGTCTGCTGCCTCAAGAGATCTTCCCAGTATAATCCCTCTCCCTGACCCTTTCTCTCCATTCTGCCTTAGCCATGGTCCTCCACTAGACAGCAAACACTTGACACATTAGGTCCCACAATTCTCAAACACTGACTCATAGTAATTTCTCAATAAATTCTTTTCAGATGGTAAAAATAAATTTATTTAATGCTAAACAAACTCCATTCTTCAGGCTCCAAGGGTTCAAAGTAACAAAACATTCACATCAGACTTCCCAGTCACTGTCCACGCTGTTTTCTACAGGAAACATCCCCGTTAGACCCCCAGATGTTTATGGAGTGGCACACACAGGGCACTACAGCCACAATTCTCATGTACAGGCTCTTCTCAAGCAGAGCCCTGTTGATTCTTGCTGTATGCGGCGAGGGCTTACGTTACAGCACACACTTTGCCAAAAGGAGTCATCCAGAGGTTGTTCAGAACAAAAGGAAACTTCCTTCCTGGGGTTCAGTCTGATCCACAAGAGAGAGAAACAAACCAGAGCTTGTAGCTCCCAAGATGCACTTAGAGTCATCAGGCTGGACTTGGGGCTCCTACAGGAGGAAACCCAGCTTCCCACAGGAAGTGAGGCAGCACACAGGCCCCTTAATTGGGCTTGCCTTTTGTTAGACTCCACTCTCGCTCCTGCAACCTGTGATTTTTGATGAATGCGTCATAAAAAGTTTAATCCAAATGAAGATTGAAAGAGTGCAGGGAAGCATCCATTAGTCACCATCCTGATCCTCTAAAGACAGGAGAACGGGTCTTAAGGGCTGTCATTGTGAATGAAACCTGGTTGTGAGGAAGGCCTCAGTGTTGAGCAGCTCAGTCAGCAGAAGGGGGAGCTGTAGTGTAATCTATTTGGGATGTAAATCCAGAGCTGGCAATGCAGCGGATTAGAGTCTGCGTGGAAGCTGCTGCCTGGCCAGTCTTCAGCAATACTAAATGTCCTGTTCTGTTCAGAGCAGGTCATTAACAGAACTCAGAATGGTATCATGAAATGTGAACATTAAGAAAGCCAGATCAGCAAAGAAAGGCAAAGGTGCAACCCCACCCCATGGGGAATGAGGCCCCTGTGAAGGGAAGATGTGTTTATACAGAAACACTGGAGACTGTATTAGCTTCAAGCGACAACAACCAGAGATGAGCCTCTTACAACAGTGATAGAGGGGACATCCTGACATGGAAGAAATGAGGGACGGACAAGGGGAAAGAGGAGAGACAGAGAGAGGGGAGAAAGAGGAATGAGGGGGGAAGGAACAGGACGGGGGAAGACAGGAGAGAGGATGGAGGGAAGGAATTGAGTTCAGGCCTACTGTGCACACCTGTGCACAACAAAGAAGGTTTCATAAACACAGAGTGCCAGAAACACGAGTGCTGGAGGAACACTGCTCTGTTGGGGTTGAACTTACATAGAAAGGGGACAAAAGACTCAGAACACAGCAGCCCTAGCTTCCCGGAATCAAGCCAGCCGGTGCCCAGGCTTTATTTTTCTGACGAAGTCAGGGGTTCATGCTGCCAAAGGAGTTTTCCTTTTCCCTGACTCCAGCCAATTCCCGTTGTTTCCTTCAACTGGAACTCCCCAAGACTCATCAAAACCACGATTTAATTACTAGAGAGAAAGAGAGAGAGAGAGAGAGAGAGAGAGAGAGAGAGAGAGAGAGAGAAGTGTAAACATGACTCCTTTTTATCTCCCGATACATCTGGACAAGTAGACAATGTGCTAAAACAAAATAAATCTGCCCTGACAGACACATCAAAGGGGCTTGCAGCTACTTACAGCACAGGAATGCAGTTGCTAAGCATCGGCCAACGACTTATCAGTCCTTGGAAGAAATGCTTTTTTTCTCCCTTTGAGGGGGGCAATGAGGAAAGTTAGAGAGTGGGAACCAGGCTGCAAATGGAGACTGGGGATTTGCAGGGATTTCAAAGCTTAAAATGAATTGTGTGAAGAAAGGGGGTTTTTGTTGTGATTTTTCCTTCTGACATACTACCTATATTTTTAGAAAGGTAGCCCATGGAAAAACCTTCTAGAGAGGGTTCTTTAGGACTTTAAGAGGAAGAAGATGAGGGAAAACACCTGTATACAAAGTTCTACAGATTTCTCCAGTTGATTCAAGCCTGCTGCTAGCTAGCCCAGGATCTGGGGAAATATCTCACACTCACCAGAGTCAGGAGGGATAAATCCTTAGACAGCCATAATAAAAAATAAATCATCCAACATCACAAGCTACACACAATTTTTCTAGAAGGCAGGAAATGGAGCATCTACTCTTGCAAACACAATAAAAATGTAAAAATGGAACTGTGCTCCTCAAAAGAAACCAAGTGTGAGGTGGGACTGAGGAAATGACTGGGTGAGTTAATGGCTCTCTGTGCAAACATGAGGAACTGGGTTTGGATGCACAGCACCAAGGTAAAAGCCAGCAGAGCAGTTAAAGATCTCTAACTGCAAAGCTGGGCTAGAGGCAGAGATAGGAGGGTCCCTGGGATTCTCTGGACAGCTAGCCTAGCTAATTAAGTGAGCTTCAGACTTAGAGACCCTGTCTCAAAAACACAAGATAGAGTGCTATAGAAGAAGACAGCTAATATTGACATGTACTCACACACACACACACACACACACACACACACACACACACACACACGAAGGTAACCAAGTATGAGCTGCCATATGTGCAGTACATGCATGCAATGCATTAAATCTAGCTGCTGACTCCAATTGCATACAGTCTCACAACTGGAGCATGCACTTCAGAAATCAAATGGAACCCACTCTGAAATCCAGTGACACCTTCAACCTTCCTGCTCTGCACATCCTGCCCCCCTGGCAAGAGGCCAAAACTGGTGTGATGTTTTTTAGTGTGATCCTCATCTCATGGTATTGAACTCATGAAACAGATTTTCCTTTTCCAATGAACACATCCTTGGGTGGCAGACTATTGTCTCCCCTTCAGCCCGGTTACAGGATTTGATTGTGCTGGGAAATCTGAACCGGACACGAAATAGTATAGCTGAAAAAGATGTTCCATGAGATCCTGAGGTGTTCTTGGACAAAACTAGCTAGTTCACACTGACCCACAAGCTCTCACCATACAGCTGACCACTCCACAGAGGTTTCATCCTTGCCAGAGAAAGGCTAAAAGTATACAGGTACTAGATGTGCTGACCCTGGGGAGGCCCTGGTCATTTTTAGTAAAGAGCATGCTATTTTCTTCCTTAGAATCAGAGGAAATAAACTGCATGATATCTATACAGGATAACTCCCAACATGAACGATTACTAAGTGTGTGCTATTGCACAAATAAATAACGCTTACCATTATCTCCAGTGCAATCCTATTTAGTAAGCAGTGACAGAAGGCAGCAGTAACCATTTTTACTGTCCCATATACCTCCTATTTTCTAATTAAACAAAAGGTTATTTCTACTGTTAACAGAGTCATTTGTCTGAGCTGGGTCTCACCAAATACTTTTTGCCAAGCATGACAAAGTAGAAAAAATTAGGCTCTGCCGGTGGTTTGGGATTTTGCTTTCTGTTTTCTTTCTTCTTTCTTCTTTTTTTAAATTTTTTGCACACTGAGTTGTTACCTAGAAAGCTCTGTTGGTTCCTAATGAGAGCCAGAGACCATCGTGTGGTAAATCATAAATAAATTTCAGTGATTTTTTTTTCTGAAAACATGATGAAGCCGGCACTTGGCCATACCCTTTAACTTGCATTCAAGGGCAATGATCTGTATTATTACACATATAGGTCACGCCAGCTTGTGTTTCTCTATCCTGTGGGATGTTTTAGGAGCTGCTGTCACATTACTGAGATCTGTTCTGTGACTCCTAATTATTCCTAGTGGCAGCTTTGGATTTCAAGTGATTCCTCTCACATGTATGTAAAAATTTATAAGGTGTTTCACAGAATTATTCCCTGTTGTTTATAAGGGCTGTAGATTCTGATTAGAAAACTAAACTCATTTCATTGACAAGGATAATGCTGACTTAATAAAATGTGCACTGTGTCTTCTGGAATCTTCCAGAACACTTCATATCTTTATTTGACATTGTACATTTTAAAATTTCAGGATGACCCTGAGGGTAGGGCAGCCTTTTTGCTGTACAGCTTAACCAGAAGATGTAGGATTTAATTTGGTCCAGAAGCATCTTTGAGGTTGCCACTCTGTACAAGAAGCCAAAGAGAAGAAGCTAAATGTTCCCTGAGCACAGAGGAGCCATCTTGTCAAATTCCCTAAGCAAGTCCACTCAGCAGATAAGGCACTCCACAGTCATGCCCTCCAGGAAACCACAGGCCTGGATTCCAGTACAGAAAACCATTCTAATTCTGTTCCTACACCCTCCTGAATCAAGTGCCATACTCCCACAACAGGGAGAAGAGGAAACCTGTGACTTATGCTCTAGTGGGAAGGAACAAGACACCAATAACTACAGGATATGAAGGAAGGAGTCAACATCAGTGTTCTGAGAGAGTCCAAACAAAATCAGCCAGAGGCTGGGCAAGGAAAGCAATGTCTGCTCTGGGAGAAGCAGACAAAACCAGGTGCCTCCTCTTCTATTACAAAGTAAGTTGGGAAGATACTAGTAGCTTTATCATATATAAAAATGCAAACTGTCTTCCCCAAGAATTGACCAAGTTTATTCTTCACTACAATCAAAAAATAATAATATCTGGACTTTATAAAATGCCTTTTCACCGACACAATCCCTCCCTAGTCTTTGTAATAATGGTCTGAGTTTAAATGTTATAGCATCAATCTAGAGTGCCTCCGAAAGTAGATACATAGTTTTCCTGGGTTTAAAAACATGTCTCTGCCTCTATAGGCAGAGGGACCATATATGATAATTACACATCTCGTGATTCGTCTTTACTCTTAAATATTTATAATGCTTTCAACACCAAAAATATGGTCACAGGTGTACAGTCATTTATTCATTTCTAATGAAAACACATATTTGTTTTATTTATTCTCAGTTCTGCCCTTACACATATACTTGTCACTACACAGGAAGAAATTATAACAGATGCTTTGACCACCAATTACTGCTGATTTTCAAACTTTCATGGTTTTTTTTTTTTTTGGAGACCAGGTCGAGCACTGGGAGAGACAGAGTCTAAGATGCCTCATACTGATGGAAAGCTGTGTGAAACAGCCTAGTTCACTTGACACTCAACCCACAAAACTTAAGTCCCAGGCTTTCATTTCTGTGACTTTGTGAAAAACCAACTCCTTTCCTTCACTAGTCAGAGTAGCTTTTCCCATTCTACAGAGAGGACAGCAGGGTACAAGTGAAGGCCTCTAGACTCTCAGAGCAGACATCTAGCCCCTAAGCAAAGGACCCTGAGTGCAATCAGGAAGTTACTCCATAGTACCCTAAGGCTTTTGCAGGGCTGATTCCCCACCTTAGGAGGGGATGGGCCAATCAGAGACAGGATAGCTGCCATATGCCATTCAAGCAGACCCGGTACAAAAGAATGCAAACCTCACTGGAGCCACTTTCCAGTGCTTAGCTGCAGTGTGTGCCTCCAAGCCTGGGTGAAACCCTTTGAACACAAACAGAAGGTATCTGGGGGCTATTGGTTGCATGGAAAAGTACTTGGATCAACTAAAATGGCATTGCCTCATTTCCAGAGGAAGGAGTACATTAATAAGTCTGTTCTCTGGGGCTTTTTGAAGTGCAAGCGGGTTTTTAAAAGTTTATAACAGCCTTACAAACTTGGGAAGCCTAAGAGACCACAATATCCCACAACATATGGACACACACACTGTATTTAACACATTGTGCTGACATGAACACAGCTCGCTCTCTCTCTCTCTCTCTCTCTCTCTCTCTCTCTCTCTCTCTCCCCTCTCTCTCACTCTCTCTCTCTCTCAGCTTTTCTCTCTCTCTCTGCATCATCAGATTCCCCTACTATGTACACAGAAAGAACATCTTCTCTGGACCCATTCTAAGGACCTAGACTATAATTCAGCTATACATTTGTTCATTTGCTCCAAAAACTAATAAACTGATTTTGAAGTTTTCATATGTGTATATAATGTATTGAACATATTCTCTCCACATGCCTTCTCTTTTCTTCCCTCTCCACTCTGCCCCTCCAGTTTTACTTCCACTTTCACATCACATACACATACATGAGTTTATATATGTGTGTGTGTATATACACACATATATACATAGATGCATATAAATGTATACATATATACATATATGTAAATCCAGAAAGCACAATTGAGGGAATACATACTTTAGCTTTTAACTGATTAGAAAATGAAAAAGCAGATGCCAACCAATAATAATATGCCCACATTTTTGTTGTAAGTCACGAGGAAAATCAAGAATACCACAGGCTTATATTCCCCTTTTCGAAGGGCTTGTGGTATAGCCGGACAGCATGATGCACAAGGAATTGGGCAGTGATAACTGCGGGAGGTGAGAAGAGAGGCTTCCTTGAATTCTCCATCACAGAGTCACAGGAAATCTTGTGCATAAGAAACTGAGCATATGGCTCAGAGGAGAATAAACTGTGGAACAGTCGATCGTGAGACATAGTCTAAGTTGCTCCTTAACAAAATTCTTTTGTTCTTTCAAGGTCCAACTTGTGCATCATCTCTTGTTGATCCACCCTGGGTCTAACATGGTTGTTGGGCGATTGTATCAAAGAAAATGGTAGTGAGCTGAGTTCTTAGTAGACCTGGAGGGTCTCTAAGTCAGAGTATAGTTTTAGTCCCATCTTAGTAAGTTAAATACCAGCACAGGCCAGGCACATTTAGGGTCCTTAGCCCCATCCGCTTAATGAGGAAGTAAAGGACAGGGGGAAAGAGGGGGACAGCCATGTCAGATGACATCTCTCTTCCAGCCTCCCTCTTCAGTGGAAACAGTGCATCAAGCTTGGGAGATGAGGATTCCCCCATGGTACAGCTGGTCCCAGCATCTTCACCCTGTTGCTTACTCGCTACAGGGCTGGAGTGGGAGTGGGAGGTGTTAGCATGATGTTTTACTCAGTAGGCACAGCACCAGGGCACATTTTTTTTTTAATGATTTACCAGTTCTACTTGACTGAGCCTGCACCCTGTAAGTAGATCATATGATCAGCGATCACAAGTTAAACTGCTTTTGTTGCTTGCAAGGCATGCGTGGTGGGCCCGCTGCACGGCACCAGGCCCTCACACGCAGCTGTGTGTAAGACAAGGCAAGGTTGCGTACAACAGGCAGTTAATGGCTCATACCAGCAAGCCCTCGACTTGAGCCAACACATGCAGCTGAATTTTAAGAAGGCAAATGACCTTGCAGCTGTGAGCTCTAACTTTGTACTTTTACCTATTTGTACCTGGGTAAGTAAACATTTGCAGCAAGCCCAAGGGCTCTGGAAGCACTATTGTAGCCATAGGCTACTCTTTTCTCTCTGGATGAAAGACTTCAAAACAAACAAGGGTGAGTGCAGGGGGAATCATTTTCTGCCTCGAGTAGCACCAGGGTAAAGAGGGACAATGGCGATAATGACTTCCATTTCTTATAACTTTCAAAAGTCACCACGTTTCAGGCCTATCAAGCCACCCCATTTAGGGTTCTGTATCCCAGCACATGGAGCAGGTTTCCAGGCAGAGCTGAATGGTGGAAGTGTCCTCAGCAAGGAATCAGCATATTTAACCATGTACCACTAACCCAAAGGGGCTGATTCTCCCAATGGCTGTTATTCCGATAAAAATAGAAAAGCAGGCTGATATTAAATTCTTTCTTTTCCATCAGTTCTGCAGGTCAAGAGTCATGTCATAGGAACTGGGCATCTACCACACATTCCCTGTGCCAACCTCCTACTCTGGATTAGCTGATAACTATTGGACTCCCTGTCCAGGGCCTTTCAGATACCTCCCAGAGTGTTGGACTGCTGGATTCATCCCCCAAACTGTTACTGACCACCCAAATGCCTCCCAATGAGTGGAATATTTGTGATTTACAGTGTGAGGGGGAGCTTGGGTAATGCTGTTATTTTAAGAACTCGTCAATCAGTTGAGATTAAGATAACATTTATTGCAACATAAACTGAGATTGCCATGAGAACAGGCAGAAGAGGTCTGTGGAACATTTAAGACATTTCACAGGCCATGAATCAACAGAGGGCCATTTGGTGGGGTAAGAAGAGCCCTGGAGCAGAGAGTCTGGGGCTGTTACCTAGCTTTGGCCCCCATGCACATATGAGCCTTGGTGGTTCTTAGCACATCATGTTTCCACTTGAGCTATGCGGTCACAATCCCTCCTTCCACAGCCCCACGGAGCTCTGACTGTGTGTGGGGAGCCACCTGAGACCTGAAAGCAAGCACACTGAGCGGAGTGCTCACCAGGTACCATTCATGTGTGTCTAAGCAAATGAATCAGTAAATGATAAAATGTGCATGCTGAAGACAGGCACCATCTGCCAAGCCCAACCTCAATCTTTAAAGGGCCCCAAATACTTCCTTCCCTGTGATTCAGTTAATATAGGTTGGCCTAATGAGGCTGGTTTAGATCCATGAGAGAAAATAGCACTCCTCAGTCCACTATACAGTTTTAATAAACTTTATTCAATTTCCATTGATCCATATGCAAAAATAATTTGTTTACTATTTGAACTCAGCCTACGAAATGGTGTCTAACTCAATAAAGGAAGAGGCTGAGAGACAACAGTTATACACGTGGCCATTAACACATTATGCCAATAAAAAAAAAACCTCAACAGTTGGGTCTGAGAAAGAAGCCAGGGCTAATCCCTTGAACATCTCTAACATAAGAGACCAACCTGACTTTATACTGGGAAGTCAGAGATCCAGGAATGAATGTGTTTTCCCACTCTGGGAATGATCATGTGGTCCTGGGTTTGCTGTTCATGCTTTCCAGAATCTCAAAACACACACACTTAGTCTCCAGCTTCCATGACAACAGAGTGCTGGGCTTTCAAAGATATTTTAATAATAAACAAGCTAGACCTGCTTGGTAGTTGATGTAATTTGCATCTCAGCCAATACTTCAGGTACTTAAAATAAATTGCTCTTATTACACCAGGGTCCTGGGGGCCAGGATCAGAGCACTGTCTTTCCCCCCGCCCCAGGCAATTGTATTTAGTAATCATATCTGTAACCCAATCAGTAAATTAATAACAAGTGTTCACTGAGTACTAAGGAAAATGAAGTCCCTAATCCCAGATTTTATTGTGGAGATTGGCAGACACCATGAGGAGACAGGAAGAATGATTGCTTACCAATCATGAAGACTGGAGTTCCAATCTCAGGACCACTACAACAAGCTTTGTGTCCCACATGGGCCTCACCTCCAATTTGGATGAATATAAGAAGATTGTTAGGGCTTGTTGGGTTCCAACTTAGCCAAGAAAATAGAACCCCAGGTTCAGCAAGAGAGCTTGCATCAAAAGGACAGGTGGGGAGTGGCAGAGGAGGATAACAGGTCATCCTCTGCCCTCCATATATGTCCATCCGCACACTCAGGAGGATGAGCTAAAGGACCGCAAATTCAAAGCCAGCTTGGACTATTAGCAAAATACTGTCTCAAAGCA